>NC_026155.1:15202139-15305193 GCF_000512975.1 Sesamum indicum
AAGGATAGGACTAAATGGTACAAATCAAGATCAATTTTCCTTAAATCTGTTATGAACAGAAAGTGCATCAAAATTGAGACAAAGAGATGCCATCATGAAAGCAAGAAAACTAAATGAAAATTTTAACTCAATTTATGTTTCTCGAAGCATGGAAAGAAACTGTATGGCAAAACTTACTGTCTTAACGTCAAAGATAAAGGAAAATGATTCCTACCAATGTTGCAAACAATATTTTTTGTATTTTGCACAAAAGGTAGCAATTCAAGGAGCGCATCAGTCAACCAAATCCAATAGCATACATAATAAACTTTTCAAATAAGAAAAAGTGAATTTTGGAAAGCACTTTTATCCACATGGCACGCAATTGGGCAGCACAGCAGTAAGCAATGTAATTCCTTTTCTACTGTCAGCAAGGCCTAGCCTCACCTATAATAAAGCAAGTTCTCCGCCTATGGGTAACACGAGGTAGGCAATAGATGCCACTAATGCTTCATGCAGAAATATATCCACAACTAATTCTATGGCCTCAGCTGCTTTATGCGTCAGTTCCTATGATGAGGCCAATGATAATATATTGGAAAATTTTGACAGGAAAGAGGAAGGTTCCTGACATATAAGGAAGGCTCAATATCTGAAGGTTGGTTCGTAACAGGTTACTCACATATCCTTTACCCTCACTTTTGGAAGAAACCTGCTCATAAACTAAGTCGAGTGTGGCTCAAAAAGATTAAGTTCCTCTAGTAAATCCTTATCAAATTTTAGGTACATTCCGAAGTTTGCTACATAAATCCTTTTCTACCACTGAGCTACTATGTTAAGGTTACCTCCATTTCCAGAGCTACACCACTAAGACTTACGCTATTATGCGACTACCTTGAGTAGCACGACTGTTGATCAAAATCTCTGGAGGATTACCTACAATACCTGTTCCATGAGACCTACTAAAAGTCCAGCCTTCATTAAGTGTTTGTTCTTCTTCTGCAAATTCTCTTGCGCAGATACCATATTATACAGGAAACACATGCTCGTTTATTTTATTCACTTACTTTTTCTTACCAAATGCATCTAAACTATTGTGTCATTGTTACTCTCTGTAGAGAGCTACTATTTATGCCACAGGGGAATATGGTGCAACCAGATATAAATAAATCTGGGGCATTAAGTCGGATAAGCAAATACATTATCTAAGCAACATTTAGTCAAAGGTTTTTAGGTCAAGCACATAGTACTTGTTAGGGTAGATCCAGTATGTTTGACCAATCAATAAGAAGATGCATACCTCAGCACGAATGAGCTGGACATCCTTTACTATAAACTCGGCAGCCCTATTTTTCTCTTCTTCTTCAAGCACAGATTTCATATCATCAGCCAAAGCATCTTCATCATTTGTGACACCAAAGGCAGTCAAATCAATATCTCCATCTGGAAGATAAGTTTTCAATGGCACAGATCCATATGGGAATACCTGCCAGAAGTTCAAACATATGATCCAACAAATACAAAAGTAATCTTCGGTGTGAGGAAGAAAGGGAGATTGGGCAAAACAATTGTCCCAAAAGGTTATATCATCAGCTACTTCCTACATGCATAATGTTCACATGCATACAGAAGCCACAAAGATAATAAAGCAGTTTAATGCAGACAGAGAACTGACAGGAAATACCAAGAAAAAATCACGTGCAGTAGAAATACTAAATCCTACAAAAACTACGAATAATAGAGATAAACACATTCGGCTTTCTTCACATGTCACCAGATGTCTATTCCATTCAAATGTAAGAAGCCATAACCCAGCACCCAGATATCCTGTAAGATGAAATTGGTTTGATGCTCAAGGCATTCATTTGTATTTTGTGACAGTGATGGTCAGTATACTTTGTGATGAGGTCCAAAGTTGTAATCATCGGGAAATTGCTCTGGTGTTATCATAGAAAAATCTTCAAAGTGGTAAAGAAATCATTAATAAGCATAATAATGGTGCATGTCAATTCTACGTGGTAGACAGTAAAACAACTTGGCACGCAATACAATACAAACCAAGAATCTGGCAAACCATCTGAGGTGAGATGACATATATCAATGATCATCATCTGATATTACGTCATGTTTGGCTTTCCGACAAAAGTTTGTTTTGCCTTCTTCTTGAGTAGCTCGCATCGCATGACTCTCACAATATGCTTGTCAAATAACAATTATACTAAGACTGCATTGAAAACAAATCTCAACCACAGAAAAGCTAGATGTCAGTGAAAAAAAATACTCGGGGGACTATACTTTAGGCAGTGGGAATATACTAGAGAGATGTTCTTGTTAGTTGATTTGAAAAGGCTGCGTGTTCATCAAGGGAACACCTAATGCGGTTCCTACTGTTTACCCGAGTTAAAAATCATGAATCAATGTACTAAATCTTCTTAGGAATATATCTAGCTGTTACCGATGCAATTATCACTCTCTGGCCATGGCCCTCAGCAGAATAATTTGTAATTTCCATCATCTAAACAGATGTGTTGAAACAGTCAAAATAACAAAATCCACAGCCAAACAACAGAGATGGAGCACCCAACTGCAACGGATGCATTTAAGACATAATGCACATAGACCAGCATTTAACTACGCAACATGCATTGTGACATGAAGCAAATGAAAATCACAACTCCGACGCCACTTAGGCAATATATTTTAAACAATTGTGCTAGTTACTCCAGCTCGCTTATGTCATATACCCATGTAATGGGAAAGAGCAGCTTAAAAACAGTGCAAATCAGAGACCAACCAAGACGGTATAATACACAAAGAGAGACGTGCTCTTACCTTACCTTATAAACAGACAAAACTCTAACTACAGTGAGCTACATTCACAAAGGGAATAATATTCTCAAGTCATAGGCATCTTAACTAGTCCATATAAACTTAATATGTTTAATACATCTATAAATACAAACGGCGAAAAAGTTATCGGATACAGAGTGCCTTTATAATCGTCGAGTAACTGATACGCGCACACCAAGTCATATTAATGACAGCTTCCAGATAACCTCGATAACAAATTTATAGTTTCGAGACGAAATACACGTGGACAAATCGACAGAGCATTTCCGTAACATTAAATACAACCTGTCAAGTGATTCTCTCCATAAATATCAAACACCCTGCATTACTCGGTATCCTGTCCACGTGTTAAAAAAGCAACTTTTTATCTCATATTACCAGCATTCTTCCATTTGGATATTATTCGGCATTAATAGAACACATGAGAGGAATTTGATCAAAGCTAAATTTGCCATAAAGGCTATCCTTGAATTTGAAGCAAAAGAAAACCATGCATGCAAACAAAAGAATAAGTCCGGGCACAGTGAACATTGCAGAGAATCACTCATCTGGGCTACACACAACAAAACACTAAAGACAGAAAAAAACTAAGACACAGTGCCACTGTCTCTAAATGCAAGAAACATGTACACATAGAACGTAAACATACAAATGTATCTAGTCTAGATATCTGTTAAAAAAGAGACTTATGGAAACTTCAATTTCACCTCAATGCCAAGACAATTCCTGATTAATCTCTGAATATAATCAACGACCTCCCTTCTCCTCTCTTCGGATACAGTAGTGGGTTGGACCTTCCGGATTATTTCACGGGCCGCTCTGTCAACTGTGGCCCAATTCTGCCCTCTAATCTCTAACGGGTTTGGCTCAGCGAACGGCGTCGAATGTGAAGCCACGGGCCTCAACTCCGCCGCTGCGCCACCCCCCGGAAGATCACCCATTCAAAAAAAAAAAAAAAAATCTTTTTCTTAAGAAATGATACAGCTAATAAGTTAATCTATTTCAGTTCAATAATTCATACACAGAATAATGAAAACCCAATACACATCATAGAACCATTAAGAGCATTCGATCAGAAACACAGAATTAAATTGGAAAAATATCCAACACAAAACAGGAAACGGAAAAGAAAAAAAAAGAAACACAAAGAAAGATGCTTTCTTTTCCTCTCTGTGAGCGAAATGGGAAAAAGGGTTTGGGGTGAGAGGGGGAAAAAAAAGATGCCAAGAAAATGAAGGGAGTTTTCGGAGTGTTATAAAGAGGAGTGATGAGTTGAAACAGGTGTTTGATTTGTTTCCCTGTTGTGTTAGGTTGAAGCAGAAACAAAAACAGCAAAAATATGCAAATTGTGAATTCCGGTTGGATTGTGTGTATAAATGTGTATCCAATGATATAAATATACACTACCAACTGCAGATAATTTTTTTGTGTAATACAATTACAGCAATCTCATCATGTTTTTTGACCGCCGATTGCGCTGCTCTTAATTTCTCCGATTCTCGTTTATATACGTCATAAAATTTTTCAAGCTATTCTAAATTACTGTTACTAACCCTAGTTCAAAGGCTCCAATCTTTTCACCTACCATACCATACGTATAATAATATAATATAATATATTAATATTCCCTCCTTCAAGCACTTTTTTTTTTGTTTTTTTTCTTTTCCCATGTTTATCCTAACTTTTTTTGTATTTTATTTTGGGGGTTGATGGATATTCCTGCTCAAGGATAAAAAAGATGAATAATAATAAATGATGTGAAATTGGGGAGTATTTGGTGACTCTGCTGTAAGCAGTTTTTGTTTTCATCTTTACCTGTCAAAAGAAGAGGAAAACAAATATTATAGCCTTTTTGTTTGAATGTGTGCAGCAAAATATGTAGGTGGGGTTTTGCCTTTATTCCTTGTGTTTTTTATGTAATTACCCTGAAATTAAATAGCTATTACTGAATACCAACGCAATGCTTTTTCAAGATAAATAAACAAAACAACTCCACTCATGTTGTTACAATCTATAGTTGCACTTGTTTTTATGCTTGAAATCTTTGTATATGATTTATGTTCGTCTCTAAAACTAACAATTGTAAATTTACACCTATTTTTTTTATAAATAGTGAATAAATACACATATAAATACTAAGATATTCGAAAAATTTATTGTAGCATTGCTTGAAAATTTAATATAAGCAAGAAGAGGTGCAAAAGTAGGTTTTTGAATAGAGAAAGATATGGAGGATATTTGTTAAAAGTGGTTATATCAAGTGATGCCTGAGTGAATGGTGATGCAAATGGGCATCCATGACTTGTATGTGATGCCAAAGTTGAGTTGAGTGTTTTTATTATGAAATTTAAATGAATTAATGGGAAATCAAAAGAAGAGCGTAGATTCTGTACCAAAGGAATAATAGTGGATTTGGATTCGGATCACTGAAAATATTCATATTCTTCAACTGAAACGCGAGGGGCAATAAGGAGATTTCACAGGGTTTTGGCTCTGACTTTAGGGATTTTGCTCTTGTATTATTAAAAACCCTAGCACTCACTCACTCTGACGCAAAACTCAATTTAAAATCCTGGTCAATTCCCAAATCTTCTCCTAACTACTATCCATCGGCGACTGAGGAAACTATGGAGGTAAATTACAGAGCTACCACTCAAATGGTGGCGTTGCTTCTGCTTTTACTGACTTCCGTGATTCCCACTTCACTCGCTTATCGACCCGGAGACATCGTTCCGATGAGCCGCATGGGCCAATACCACGCTGTAATCCTCTCCCTCGTATATACCATACGATTTTGGTGTGAATTAATATATTGAATTATTATTTGATCCTTCTTTTTTTGCTCTTTTGTTAAAATTTTTGGAAAACATACAGACGAGAACCATTTGGCATGATATGATCGGCAGGCATTGCCCAATCTTCGCTGTTAATCGTGAGGTCAATTTATTTAGGGCTTTCTTTGATATTAGGAATTATTTGTTTGGAATGTTAATAGCTGCTTCTTTTTGGTGTCCAGGCGTTGATTCCGATACCGAAACCCACTGGATATACTGGAGCTGATCCGTACAAGATGTATGGCTCGAGTTCTCTCTCATAGTTTTAGAATGGTTATAATAGAAGTCATCAAATCGTTTGAAGCCATCTATTTTACACTTATTCTCTAGAGTGGTAAAAGGAACTTCTTTTAGGGGCAAGTTGCTAGCCAGTGTAGTAATTATGTTTTCTTAGCTTACACTAAGAATTCCTCGGTAGATAGTCAAGCTTCCCCCCGCACATTAGTTTTCCAATCATTTGCCTGTAGATCATGCCCTTATTTGTATATTATATAACTTCTTTTCTTGTTGATTATTTCATCACAAGTTAGTGAAAATCTTTACGCCTACGTGTATCAATCATGATACTTATGCCAAAAATCACTGAGGTGCAGATCATTTCAAGTTGGACGAGAAAAATTTTACGTTCCATGGCTTTTTGTTATAAACCGGAAGAGTTCAGAGGTGCCAATGATTGAGATGAATCTGGTAAGGCCTGGTTTTGATAGAGATGTTCTCATATGATGTTAAATTTGGAACTCATCCTCTTTGTATGGTTTTTTAGTGGGGTGAACTAGGGGCTGCAAGATGGAGTTGGAGTGCTTGGTTTAAGTGTGACTGTTCTTTGCATAATATTTGGTTCCATGACTCTAGTTCTTTGTCTTCTGAAGCCTCAGATCTTTGGACTTGTTATGCTTAGTTACAGCACAGAAATGCCATGTCTCTGTATAGTAACATTTATTTATCAATATTTTAGTTTTCTATGCTGATGAAGTTTCACATTTCTTTTCCAGAGGTACTCGGGGGCTGATTTGCTTGGTGTCACTGCAAAAGTTGTAGATATGCCTAATAGCTGTACGTTATTCTTTATGACATAGATATCTTCATTCCTGAACTATAAATCTTTGAAGCTTTCCCCTTGGAGATTTATCTTTTTGTCTTGTATGTATGCAAATATGCGTTCGCTTCTATGATTCATCTACCAACAGAGAATCCTTGTAAAAAATTTGACATTTTTGCCTCATCTCTTTGACTGTGTTATATTTTCTCTTATGTTTGACAATACTGGCTTCTGACTTTGTGAAAGTTTCTTAGCTACATACTAGTTTAAGCAGAAGACTGGAGTTCAATAGTTTATATACGTCTAAGTATGCTGAATTTAGAGGATAATTTATTTATATTTGATAATTCTTTGTAGATTCTTTATGTGAACTCTTTATTCAGTGATAAATACAACTTTCTCCAATGGACAATGCTTTTCTATTTTCTTATAAACCAATATGAACCAAGGAGCATGCAATTCCTTCTAAAATCATATAATTATTTTTTGTTGAAGTGCTCAATGTAGATGCAGGTATCTGCGCGTGTGAGTCTGTGAGATATTGCCACAATCAGGGGTATTAGATGCATCCCAGGAGCATTTATGTTTTACACCAACACACGGCCTTTCACGAAAGTGTCTGCTTGGCATTTATTATGCTTTTCCGGTCTTGCATCTTTGTTTTCTATTAGAGATTCTGTTGTCGCATCATTTGACCTGTATTTCTGTTGTCTTCTTTTATTCTTCATGACACAGTAAACTTGCTAGTGTTTGTGATTTTCTATTAATCTATGGGTAATCATACTTTCAAGAGCAACAGGCTGAAATTTCTCGTTCATTCTACTGCTTATCAGATGTGGAACTTCATCCAGACATCCGTAACCAATTTTGGGATCAGCAACAATGGCCAAAACATATTCTTGTCAGATACACATGGTAAGTTTCTGTTTATGTCCTCTGACTATTATGGATGAATCCGCTAGGTAGATCAGATGTAACATTAGAACCTGGCAAGCACCAGATGTCTAGGGGTGGGAACGGGGCGGTTCAGGGACCTGGCCTCTCCAGCTTCAGGCCACACCTGTTACCTGCCTCGGCCCGCCCCACTACAAAACCCACCGGGACGGGTTTAACCGGATCATTTCATATACTTTTTATGCCAAATAGATAGGAAAAGAGGGGGGCGGGGGAGAGAGAGAGAGAGGTGGCAACGGTGAGGGGCAGGGTGACGGCGAATGGAGATGGTGAGGGGCAGGACGAGCAGCGAGGGGAATGCGAATTTGAGAGAGGAGAAAAGAGAGAGAGAAGACTAGATAGGAATTGAGTGAGAAGAGAGAAGATAGAACAAATAGAGAAGACTCGAGAAGAGAGAAGATATGAGAAAGAGAGAAGATAAAACAAAGATTGAAGACTGGAGAGAGAGATCAGAGAGACAAGACAGGAGAAATCGAGAGAAAAGAGAGAAGACAACTAGCGTTGGGGGAAAATATTTACATAAAAAAAAAAGATTAAATTAATCTGCCGGACCAGACGCCGTATTTTTTTAGGACCTGCTACCCATCCCGATTTCCATTTTTAAACCTGATCCCAACCCATTTGGGATGGGTCCGGGGCAGGGTTGTCTGGGTTCGGGTCCAATTGCCACTCCTTCACATGCCTGCAACTACATCTTGGTTGCTTATGAAATTAGGTTTTGTGGACATAGTTTGGTGGGTTTTCTGTGTTGTTAATATCAATTTATTGTGGATAAACCTCTGTTAGGATGGCATTGTTTCGCATCTGTTAATTGACTAATTTGTAGGTTGCATCTGTTTGTATCTGTTTTGCATGTGTGATTGGTGTGCAATGATACCAAATAACAAGTAGCTACTCAACTAACAAGCCGAGCAGCTCTTTGATAGAGCAAAATGGCTATATATACATTTCCAGAAATCATTGATTTTGGTTTATAGAAGTGAATCTTTATCATATTTGTATCCAGTATCGTGATTTATTTCTAGTTAATATGATGGTTGCACAATTTGCTGAATATATTGTTCTGATTAACAGGGAAGAGCAGTCAGAGATCGATGTGGCTTCTGGATTTTATGTTCTCTTTGGATCAGGTAAATGGCTTTCCGTTTGAAATAAATGATCAACTGACAAGATACTTATACTTAAAAGTATGGATTTGATGTGCTATTTGTATTTTATTGCAGAGTCTTTCCTTGTTAATTGCTTTGATGTACAGCCTTCTATTAATTGTGACGCTGAGCATTTGCAGTTGTATTTGTTTGTGTCATTTTGGAATTCATATATCTTTGAATCATTCTGTGTCGTATTTCTAATATCTGTTCAATTGGTCCTCAACCAGGACTGATGTTGTCTTTCGTTCTCGCAATCTATGTTCTACAATCATCTCAAGATAAATTGGCAAGGTATCTTTCCATCCAACATGGCTCATACAGTCGTACTCCAATCATGTAGCTAGTTGTGCTACAGTTTTGACCAGTTATTATTAGATTGTTAAGAACTGAGGCTTTTCGACTTGTTATCCGGTATATGGTCAGAGTTGATCATTCTATTGCAAATTTTAGGTTTGTGAAGGAGACTGTAGCGGAGACCAACATGCCTGCCGGAGGTGTTGCTAAAGTTGAATGATCTTTTCATGAGGTCTAAGGTCCATCCCTCTGCAAAATGTTTTAAGTTTCAATGACACTGCCATTTTTAATATGCAAGTTGCATTTGAGCATGCAAAAGAAGTAGGGTTTGGTGAGGGGATACCAGGGGGCAAGTTGGAACTGGATGATTTGACAATTGGCAGGAGAAGTTCTAGAAAGCAGCCAAGGGCCACTGTCAGAAGCTGTATGGACTAATTTCACATTCATTCTTGATATATTTGTAGATAAGCAAGTTGAATCAGGTTTTAAGGAACATTAATTTTCTTTTTCTTCAACCTAGATTTGGGTTATTATTATTTTCCGTAGTATTGTGGCCCCTCTGTCTTTGCTGAATACTTACTTCATTCCTTATACTAGTTACTTCATACTCTCTACGAATTTACAGTTAGTTCAGTGAGTTGCATGAGTTGATTAAACACCTTGTCTAATTAGCAGGTTATTTCTCTTAACAATCCGTACATGATTTTAACTTTTAAGGGTCATTTAATGGCAACATAAACGCAGAAATTATTTTCATTGGTGCTAATATGAAGTTTAAGGGTAGATTACAACGGACTCCCATAAACTCCTCATTGTTTGAAAAATTAGAACTATCCTCTTGAAATAAACGATCGTTTAACAAATATGTCCTTCTAATGGGCTGCCACGAGGGGGTATTTATTATATTACTGTTAATTTTATAGGTATTTATAGTTTTTAAAACAATAAGAAGATATTTGTAATTGTGATAGATTTTAGGGGAGTTTGTTGTAATTTACTCAAGTTTTAAATGGTTTTAGGAAATATGACCCTCAGTTTTAAAATGATTGACTATATGTAACCGGAATAAATCTGAGATCCCGCTTTGCTTTCACCGAGAAAACCATAACCAATTTACGAATCTTAGGATTAACTTCAAGCATGGGCACCACCGTAAGCTGTTGTAGGCTTGTAGCTCATAGAAGAGTGTAAATAAAGTAGTTCTGATACCACGGATTCCAAGTTTCACCTCGTCTCCTGGCCTGATATTATTATCTGTATTACAAGTTTGTTTGTGATGCAAAGTTTTGGGATTCTATTGCAGGTGTATAAGCCGCCTGCTTATGCAGGGATGAGGGACTGTCTAATGAGATGATTTTGGTAACAAAACGGACTGGAAATGATGCAAACGAGAAAACGTCCCACTTTTGCTGTGGCTTATGGAGCCTAGGAACGAACCAAGCTTGAGATGAAAGATTAACACACATAATGTCTTTTTCGTTTTCCGTATTTCCCTTCTTGCTGCTAGGTCTGTCAAAATTTTGTTCCATGTATTTGGGAAGTAAGTGCGCTCAGTGAATCAAATTTTTTTAAAAGGTCTCGGAACTATAACTCGGTTCATTGATGATCCTACATGTAGGATGCAAATACATATATTTTATCATAAAGTTAATTATGATTGTTCCCAAACTTAAAATGTTGGGATCTCCTGAGAATGATCGTGTCCAGCGTGAGGGAATATATCCCTTGGGGACTGCGCAAGAAGTATTTTAAGCCCACTGGATGAGTTCAATCCAACACCTCATGCCTTTTATTGTGGTAACTAAAATGTTTATGCATAAATATTAGAACAGACTAAAAGTTAAATATCAGTAGAACAGTATCAAAGAACATCAGTTAAAAAGATGATAGTATTATATATGAAGCATGCCATGGGAAACATATAGATGTATTTTAGTCTCCACCAAATAAATTAAAGGGGGTGTCAATTGGGTTCCAAATTTTGTCAAAATTTAGCTTCAACACCAATTGTTTTTCTCCCTCGAAGTTGGGCATCGATAGCCAGCCCAGATGCATGCTTCTCACGGCACCTTTCTTGTTACTCTTTCTTTTTTTAAATGTTGGAGACCATTTTCTGTACCAAATTAATATTAAAAAGTTAAAAGAAAATTTGGATGTAATTAAAAATCTTTTTGGAGCATTTCTTTTTATTCTTTATCATTTACAATGGAGAGTAATATACGTATCTGTGCAGCACTTTCTCTAATAGCTCATATACAAAGAATTCCTTATCTTTCCATCTAATATTCCACATTCCCACACTCTCTTTTTCAATCTTTTGAGAGTTTAAATTAGATAATTATTTGAGGAAATATGTTTTACCAAATGTAGTAAAAGCAGCAAAGAATGGTGGTTCAAAAGATAAGCATCAGTACATTAATTAGTGGCGATGACTCGCAATGATCATCATTAGTGGAATTTAGGAGTGATAATTAAGAATAATATCTTTATGGAATGCGTTTATGGGAATTAATTGGGGCCACTCCACCTTAATTAATCAGTCCCCCCACTACATACATTATATATATATATATATATATATATATAACTAGCTAGGTTCTAGTACTTATATACATACGATGAATACAAAACATAATTGAGTCATATTAAAACTTATTAATTAAGAAGTTAATTATATATATATATATATACTTTGTAATTAACATTTTATTTTGTTTTACTTAATATGTATATATGTCTATGTTGAAGGACACTTGTAGGGAGGAAAGGAATAAGCAGGGCAAGAAGGAGACAACAATCGGTTAAGTAGCCACTAATTAATGTATATATTGCAAACTTTTTAGTGACAGGTAAGCATGTGATCCGACATTAATGTTTCCTCCAAACTACAAATATATATATATTTAGTCGTACGTATGTTTGATTAATCTTTTAATTTTTCAAGAACAAATAATATATATATATATATATATGTGATCATGATAATGGGATGTTAATATTTTTAATTATACCCTTCAAATTGCATATATATATATATATATATATATTAAGTAATCAGATGATATATAGTAAAAGTTAATTAAGTGGAGTGGAGTGGAGTGGGATGGGGTGTCCTGCAGCTAGATAGATTAATAAAGTATATTTGATCATATGTATAAATTAGGCAAAATGTTTTTTTAGATCCATAAAATAATAATAGAATTTTTTGATACCATAATTATGACATATGATGCTTTTAATCCTATAAAACTCAAAATTAGGTCTTTTTAGTTAAAAAAAAAAAAAAAAAGTCATTTTGGCCGCAGAAGCTCATACATTCGTCTTTGAATTAAAGAAACTCGTGTTCAAACGTGCTCGACCTACACACAATTCTAATTGATTGATGCGGTTAAAGGGGAAAATGGTACGGGGACTCACACTCACACTCATCAACCAACCCTGCCCTGCCCCTCCATGTGGTTCATGCCTAATTGGTTTACTAGGGTATCTTTGCACGATAACAATTTTAATTAGTTAGGGTTTTGTACAGAAACATATATATTTATCGCCATTAATCGTCTCTTGGAGCACTCCATCAACCATTATTAATTCTTAATTAACCCTTCAAATATACTTAAAGATGTTATTTAATTAATTAAAGTCCTTAATTACAACGTATGTATATATATATATATATAAAGGAAGTCCAAGAAGACATGTAAGTAAACAGAGCGAATGTCGGAATTAATTTGATTCCTAAGCGTAATTCTTATGATTGATAAGATGAAATAAGGATAATTGATGGTGTGTTCCGGATCCTTAATAAAAAATAAATGACCTGCACTACACCTACCCCAACAAACCATTCTTAATTTTGATTGCCTCGCCTAATTCTAACATATATGTATCTATGTGATTAATGCTTCACGTCCACACCTTATAAGTCTTCACGTCCACATCTCATGCATTTGGAAGGAAAATCGTCATCTACCATCTTCTAACTAATATATATATATAAGTCCATCCACATTTCTTTTCATCAGATTTTCAAATTTAGGTAGTGGTAATAAATTCAGATGAATGTTGGCACAGGTTGGTTGTAAATTAATGAATTAATTCCTAGCTATAGAGTACAGTGGCAGTAAGTGAAAGCGTGATCACATGATCCATTATAAAATAGCTATGAGTTAATGGTAATTTATGAGTGTGAGTGCAACATTGAATCATGTTCTAAAGCAAACTTTTAATGCTTTTCTGGTACGGGGAATGTCAAAAAGTGAAGCATAAGATATATATATATATATATGTGTGTGTGTGTGTGTGGGATTAATTTGCTCAAATTCAACTTAATTCGCAAATGCTTTGTTCGTATTAAATAATTGATAAGCTTTATATATACCACGCATGGGTTTGGACTTATGAAGCAACTCAAAAGCCACCTTCAAAAAGTGATTATAGCTAGCTTTAATTAAGCAGCTAGCATATATATATATATATATATATATATAATATTAAAAACTCAGAAACCTAAGTAAAAGGAAAAGAAAACATCATGTAATTTTTTTCTTTTGTGATGAAGATTCCACATTGAGTATACATATATATAAAGGTCATTTTTTGACATGGCAATCTGACTTGTGATTGGTCAGGAACTGGAACTTTTTGCACTTTTGAAATGCTTGCTAGCTTTTGGCTTCTCTTGATATAATACTACTTTTTCAGAAATAATGGCTTTCCCCCGATTTTGTGCCAAACCACTCTATATGTTAATTATATACAGTATAGTGTGGTATTGATTTCAATCAGGACAAAGGAGCAACAATTAATGTGGTGCAGGATTGGGTATTACTGTATTTCCATCCTATATATATATATGTCTCGACTCTGGAACGCAAACACACAAACACTCATCTAGCTAGCTACTTATTCCATTATCAACTTGTATGATCTACATATGCATAGCTTCTGCCTAATTAATTAGGAATTATATACATGTTTTCCAGCTCAGATTGGTTGTGTATTTGTGTTGGAGAAACAAAAGCAATCTTTACTTTTGCTGCTTTTTATATAGTTAAAATTATTATATATATATATATATGACTATTCAAACACCAATTATTTGTCTCCTGTTCCCCATTTTATTGAATTTTGTGTTTTCGATGCTCTCAGCCTCATCAATGATGGCACCAGCAATTGCTGTTTTAATTGGTTGTATATATTTTGTTTAATCTTTTGTGTACAATTATTTGAGGGACCATTCATCATCCATCATCCATCATCCATCATCCATCATCCATCATCCATGTACGTACCATTGAGAGACGTTTTAGTTAATAATTAGGGGTTTTGTGACCTCCAAATCCATAAATGCATTTTAACTTAATTGAAAACAAGTCATTCAAGAAAAGAAGGAAGCATTCACAAGCAACTTGCTAATTAGCTGCTACCAAAATTATATATCCATATATCCTCAATTATTGCAATATTCATCTGAGGAGCTGTGCAACATGGAAAAGATCTCTAGAGGGGTCACATGATGTACGGATACATTCGTTTAGATATTGTATGCTTTTGCGAATTAGCTTCTCCAAGAGTTGTTCTAATTAATTAATAAAGTCTGGCCTTTCTGTTCACTAATTATGAGCTCAATATGTTGTCCTAATTAACCATAAGCAATTCATCAAGAATGTGGATCTTCAGACATGCATATATATATATATATATATATTTCAATGATTTTGTCTCATGAGTTACAATTTGGTTTTCAATTGTCCACTGTCATTGTTACTATATGTTGTTTAACGTGCATAACAATTTAAGACATGTAATTACGTAATTATTAGATGAATAGTTACCTAGCTCAATAGTTAGAATTATTTTTATATATTATTAATTAAGAGAAAACCATATATATATATATATATATATATATTAAAGATTTCATTTGAGTTGAACTAAGTATGTATCATGTGGACTGAAAGCGGAAGCAAAAGGTTTAGAATGTTTGTATATATCCGAGTCTCATGTCATTTTGAGAGCGACATTTGGTTATCACCAATAAAATTAAGGCTCACAGTAACAAATGCTTAATTAGGGGTAGTACTGTACGCAGTGTGCAAATTATATGCATCTTGCATACAATTAAACAAGAAAGAAAAAGAAATTATTTAAACAAGAATATATAATTAATATTTAAGTGTTGTCATTTCCTGTAATTAATATTTAAGTAGTTGCCAAGTACTTTTAGCTTATCTGGCAGTAAAGCATATGCTGCTGCGAGCTACCTACTTAGCTATAGCTATACAAATGAGAAGAAGAAAATTAGAACAAGTGTGGTTTAACTACATATATATATATCCCTACATATTATTCTTCAATCATTTGATTTTTACCGGCTAATAATCTTAATATATGTACATTAAAAGATTTTACTAATTAATTAATTACCAATACATAACATGAGACAGAAAAAGGATGATTAATTGATTGATGAATATGTTTATATATATATTAATTAAAAGAAGAAAGAAAAAGATGTATAATTGAGAGCAGATGAAAGACATTAATATTGTTTAAAGAAATCAGCATCCACCTGGAAATTAAAGCAAATGAAAAAGAAATAATATAGTGTGCGTACGTATTATGATTTGATCACAGACACCAGCAAAGTGTTCATCTGGCGTATATAAATCAGGACCTAATTGCCTCTCCCTCTCTGCTTCTATCTTTCTAGCTATATATATATATATATACACACACACACTTACACTTATATATATTGCTAAAACATATCGCATATGTCACGGTCAATGTCCGAATGCATTAATCGTCTTGTGGTGTTTCAATGTCAAGATCTAGCAAGGCAGCTGGCTGATGTTTTTCCTCAGGATATCAAGAGAGGACACATTTTTGAAAACATTAAGGTTGGGCTGATGATTAGTATATATATATGTTTTGGGTGTTTGATTGATACTATATATTTGTTAGCATATGCAATCTAGGTACTAAAATTAGGATAAATACAAACACAAAAAGGGTGATGATTTAATTATATAGGAGGAGATAGTATAAAGTAATGTAGTGATGTTTGTATTATCCTCTGTCTTCCAGTTGTTCCATCCGCACCCTTGCTCTCGTTCAACGTCCACCTCCTTTCTTCTGCTCCCTTTGATCTTAATTACCTCTCTCCTTTTTCTTGTCTCTTAGCTTGTGCAGCTACAGTCATGTGCAAAATGAGTGAATCTCCAGAACTCCAACTTCAAAGCTTTAGTGCCGGCGGAGTTAGTGGTGAGGGTGATGAGATCAAAGTCGACGAAACCAATGCGGAAACAAGAAATAAATCAGTACAAGAGAGAGATGGAGATGGAGATGGAGATGGAGGATCCTTTTGCCCTTTCTTCCGACGAGTGCCCTTGAATGAGGTATGCACCACTACATTCATTCATTTCATGACAAGGACGAATGTGAATTAGCATTATTCATTATTGTTGTTTGGAAAAATTAATTATTTTCTATTTGTTTGTCCGAGAAAGTTGCATCGGAGTCATTTTCTTAACTTGTTTGCCACCAAGGCCAAGGTGCATATACGAGACTATACTGCTTCCTGCTCAAAAAGTAGCCTTTTCAGTTTTGAGTTCAAAAGTTTTGCCTCTCTCTGCGTGCGAAAACTTTCACGTCCATTCTACTTGTCATTTCTTATTATAATCCATCAAACCAAATTTATAATGTGCTGAGTTTCGTATTCCACTTGTTTTAATTGTTGTGTGAAATGCACAAGCAAATGGAATAGAGGAGTAGAAATTTGAATGCAAAATTTAGCATGTATTTATATATAATTGTTGATCAGATGTAGGTATATATGGCTGATAAAAACACAAGTATAGGATAGTTAGTGTATATATTCTCTTCTTCAGCTCTTGGCATTTGGTGGAGAAAGGCTCACATGTGCTGGGACTGGGAGACCATATATATATATATATGCCTGATTTTGTCTTTCATATTTATTATCAGCTCATCTTTTGACTTTGTAGTTAGCGATCAATTAGTCATGATTTGATGCAAATATAAACGCGAACCCGCCATATCAGGAAAAAGAAAAACATTTGAAAGCTGCTTTTGGACATGTTTTGATGTGGTAATTCCTGGTTTTCTTTCTCTTTTTTTTTTTTTTTTTTTTTCTGTTTCTGTATATGGTCTTAATGTTTAAAGCAAATATTGTTGAAGCATGCTAATTTATTAATGAGGATGTAATAATTGTTTGCCCTACCACCACAAGCATTCATCCAGGTGTTGCTACATCAGCACCCATACATTCCAATCTCTTAAAATTTTTCAGATTTTTATGGGTCTAATGATAGCCTGTGGTGTCGTCTGAATTACTTACTTAAAACTTATATGCTTATTACTTACTTTACATCAAATCTTGTCATTTTTAAGAATGGGTTACACCAAATTAAATAAATTGACACGTGAAGCCGGGGTTCCATTTAATTGGCTTAATTCGGTTCATGAGTCTGAGGACCCAATTTCTTCACAAATTATACACTTCATATATAATTTCCCCTTAATTTTATAAATAATTGTGAAACCCTAGCTGATTTTATAAACTGTGTATTTTCTGAAACTCCAAATGTATATTTATATATATATATATATACACACACACAAATATTCCTTTATTCTTTTACGTTTTATTAGTATATACCTTGATCATCGTCACTTTTCTACTTTATTTAACTCACATAAAAGACTAGGATCAGAGATCAAATAAAATAAACGTAAGAGTGAAAATTTCCTTCAACTTTTCCAATGTCTATATATTCACATCTCTGCTAGAGAAGAAACAATTAGAATCATTTAAATTAAACACATTTATAATTTTTCTCTTTCATTGTAATTAATTTCAAGAAAATATTACCCATCACTGCTTACGACAGACACCAATCTCGGAGTTGGGAGAGAGTACAAGACAACCAAAAAGTTACAGGGAAGGAAAAGTGTAGTATACAAAAAAGAAAAAAAAAATTATAATATTATATAAAGATGATGAAATAATATGGCAGAAGGAATACAATTTTATTATTATATAAGAGTGATGAGTAGGAGTTGATGATGAGTGTTGGCTGAGCTGGACATTCAGCATTCGCTTCTTAGTATTATTATAATACTAATTAAACCCTCTCTTGACCCAAATTGTGTTCATGTGGTACTACCACTGCTACTGCTACCTCGCTTGTATAATTAATTCATGGACTTGAGATCTTAATTTGAATATTGTAATATTAAAGAAATAAATAATATAATTAATTTTGCAGTGTCCTCGTCGTCCCTAGTATTGGAAATCTTGGTTCCAGTCTAGTGCCAACTCATGAAATGCATATGTCAATCTTCACTCAACAACATAAAATTAATCTCTTTGCTATATATGCATTTTTCTTTTAATTTCAGAAACAATTAAAAATCAAGCATTATGTCAGGTATCCAATATGCATGCATGGTTGATAAAGTTGAATCTTCCAAAGTAATATATATAATATTTTTTTGCCTTAATTGGTTGATTTTGTATTGACAAGCCTGGTTTTTGAATTGTGAACATGGTGGGATTGGATTCCGTGGTGGCAGGCAGTTGAAGAGCTATTCGCACTAGGGAAGGTAGCATGTCCCGTGGCACTCACAACATTGCTCTACTTCTCCAAAACCATAATCTCCATGCTTTTCTTGGGGCACATGGACAAGGCTGAACTTGCTGGGGGCTCACTAGCCGTCGGTTTTGCCAACGTTACTGGTTTCTCAGTCATGAAAGGTCTCTGCACGGGCATGGATCCCATTTGCTGCCAAGCCTTCGGCGCCAGGCGCTGGCCAGTTCTCAGCCAAACATACATAAAAACTGTCATCCTACTCCTCGTCGCCACCATCCCCATGGCTTTGCTCTGGCTCAACGTCGAGCCCGTATTCCATCGTTTAGGCCAGGATCGGGTGATCAGCAAAATTGCCAAAAGTTACCTAGTCATCTCACTTCCCGAATTGCTAACTCATGCTAATCTAATTCCTCTCCGCACATTTTTAAGAACTCAGGGCTTAAACTCACCCAACACCATCATTGCCACTTGTGTTTCCGCTCTTCATTTGCCTATAACTTATTTTCTTGTTACATATTTGAACTTAAGAGTTAAGGGCATTGCGTTGTCCTCGGTCATTTACTCTCTCAACATGAATATTGGCCTATGGATTTATCTGATTTTCTCAAAAGCCGCCATAAAGCCATGGGTTGGCGCCACTCTTGGCTCGATTATCCACGGATGGAAGCCGTTATTGGGACTGGCTTTACCCAGCGTGTGTCAGGTATGTCTGGAATGGTGGTGGTATGAAATCATTCTCTTCCTCAGCGGCTTGCTTCCCAACCCGGAGTCATGTGTGGCGGCTATGGGAATATTAATCCAAACAACCGGCACCGTTTACGTTTTCCCATTTTCTCTGGGGCTCAGCATTTCTCAGCGCGTTGGCCACGAGCTTGGGGCCGCACATCCTGCTCGAGCGCAGCTTGCAGCAATGATTGGAATCCTAATCGCCGTCGGTTACGGCGTCTCGGTTTTCGGGTTGAGCGTGGTACTGAGATCATTATGGGGAAAACTATATACAACCGAACCTCAGGTGTTGGCTTTAATATCATCAGTGCTTCCAATTCTGGGGTTGGCTGAAATAGGAAACGCTCCTCAGACGGCGGCATGCGGGGGGTTGACAGGTTCGGCGCGGCCGAAAGTGGGGGTGAGGATAAACATAGCGGCGTTTTACCTGGTGGGGTTGCCGTGCTCAGCGGTATTTGCGTTCAAGCTGAAGCAAGGGTTTCAGGGGCTGTGGATGGGATTGGTGGCGGCTCAAGCAGCATGTATGAGTATGATGCTGTACACATTGGCTAGGACTGATTGGAAGCATGAGGCTAAGAGGGCTGAAGAGCTAACAACGGCTGTGGGGGAAAAGGATGATTCCGCAGGAACTAACCTGGTTGCTTGATTCTTGATACTGATACTAATTATTAATTTCTGGGACACACCCATTTGATGATTTGAGTGTAAATGGCTTTTAGTTTTTGGTGAGCATTAATTAATTATTGTTTGTTTTGATTTGATTTGTTTTGTTTGTAACAGGTACATATAGGTGTATGCAAATGAATAAATTAATTAGGCAAAGATGAGATGAGGGAGGGTGCGAGGGCAGTCACCTCATTCGAAAATAAAAATAATTAATTTACATGGAATATATGATAGATGCACAATCACAATATCCTTGTGTTTTTTCTATTATAATTGAAGTCATGATTCCACTCAACCTGTTTTTGAATGATAATTATAAATGCATGATTGAACCTACCTAGCTACCTACATTATAACCAAATTAATTGCTAATCAATCATAACAAACTATATAAGCTTCTTTAATCATATCACTTCATTTTCAAAATTAATTATGGATATATGTATTTCTGATTAATCTATTCATATATATATATATATATCTTTTTATACATAATTATGAATTTTAAGTTTTTTAATTTATGCTATATATGTAATCTGAAGAATAAAACTTATTTGTATTATTAATTTAAAAAAATCTCTTTCATTTTATTTTTACATAATTAGAACTTTTATAAAATATATTTTAATTATTAATTAATTTAATCAATGCATATATCACGGGACACACATTAGTATATATATATATATAGTGGAAGGCAGGTGCCCTAATTGATTTAGAAATATTAATTGCCAACATATATAGATCTAATAGCATTAATTAATTAATTAAGAAATTGGTTTTACGGAAGTCCACTAACAAAATTAATGAGGGGTACGTGTGTGTGCATTTCTGCATGTGTACGCAACTACGCTAATAAATGGATAATGTTTTTAATTAATGAGGAGCTAGCTAGCTTTACTTAATTAAGTGGCCACAAATCACTTTAACACCCCAAGTTTGTATTACTTTTTATGGTTATAATTACTGGAAAAAAAATTATAATTTTAATTTTATAATGTAGGAGTGGTAGTATTGGTTTTGCATGAATTAATTTTCGTAATTTACTCTTATAATTTTTGTATAATTTGAAAAGTGGGGTAGGCGCCATCCTTAACAATCCAATTTCTATATATGCGTAATGCACTTTCATCATCTTATAATATGAGTTTATGTACTCTCACCTCACCCAACCCAACCCATCCCATCCCATCCCATCCTCGTTCCAATAGGTGATGCAATCATGTATGGGACCCGGCTTCCCCACACGTTCCCTCCTCATTGGCTACTACCAACATCGTACAGTATACTTCATTTTCCTTGCAAATATTTCCCCCTTGTTTCTTCTCTCTCTCTCTCTCTCTCTCCTGAGGACTCATCAAAAGATACTCAGCAGAATATCTTCATCCCAACAACCATAAAAAAGGACCAAATCCAAAATTTTCAAAATGCTTTCCATATATTTACAAGCTAAATTAGTTTTGTGTCTCTTGGGATTTCTAGACAATTCACATAATTTTTCCATTTGATTACTTTTGTGTAATTCCCATATTTGGTGTGCATGTTTGTGTGTGTATACAACAGTGGCTGCTACTGTAAGTCTTCTCTTAGCTCTTTTTCCCTTTGCTTTCCTTTAGGGTTTCTTTTTTCTTTTTATTTGCTCTTATTTAAGCATTCACTTCCACCTTGGCTTCACCTTCAACCTCTATTTTCCTACGAATTTCAATTTCTTTTCCTAAGAAACCAAAACACCTTTTCTTTAGCGGGGGAGAAAATTGTTTTTTTTCTTGGGGACGTTTTTGGGGGTTATTTTCAGTGATCGGGGCTCGAATTTATTGGGTTGTATTGGGTGTTTGTTCAATCGATTGTTGGATGCAACTTACTTGAATCGTGCATGGTGAATTTTGACATGAGCTAAGTTATTAACTTGACGTCGGTGTTGAAGTTTTCTTGAATTGAGATTTGAATGAGGATGGCTTTTCTTCTCAAACTACTTTATTGAGGTTGTGATGAGGCATTCTGGGATAATTTAGGGGGTGGGGGTGGGCAACCATGAGTTCTGGTGGTAAGAGCCGAGGAAAAAAGGAGGAAGGCAAGTATGAGAAGCCGGTTAGGATATCAGTTGAAGGAGTTTCATCCCAGGGATCAATCACGGGCCAGGATGATTTATGCATTGATGCTAGAGTGCTTGTTGACCCAAAATCCCTTTTTATTGGGTCAAAAATTGGTGAGGGAGCCCATGGAAAAGTTTATCAAGGAAGGTCCGTCTGTAATTCTTCTCTCGTGATTATATTTTTTCAAGTTTTATTCTATCTTTGTATGAACTACTTGTCAATTTCCAGAAATGCAAAATTTTGAAATCTTTTATGCATTTTAAAATGGTTACTTGTCGTTTTTGCTGAAGCCTATGTGTTTTATGTGGCACGCAAATGATTTGATTATGTGAATCACATCCTATTTTACTTATCAATAATTATATAATTTCATGACAAAGTGCAATAATACTCTGATGTGAAAGTAAAAGAAAAATTGTATAATACAAAACCTTATGGCCCAAGATGGTGCTCTTTTTTGCCCAGCGGTTGGCCATATCTGAATTCAAATTTCTTGCATATTTTCATTTCATTCAATTTCTCCTGAAGCACTCTTATTGTGGTTTTATATAACAACACAGTACTTTTCCATTTGTTAAATTTCTTGATGCACATTTCTGTTGCATAAATGTCCGGTAGTCTTCTATCCTTGAGTACAGATGGAAACTTTATCAATTGCTGATCATGTCACCTCTTGTGCATGCATGCTTAACTCATTTACTTTGGTTTCCAACTTATCTATTATTTAACTGGAGTGTATGCACCTCTTTTTACAGGTATGGTGACCGTATTGTTGCCATTAAAGTTCTTAACTGTGGGAATACATCTGAAGAGAGAAGTGTCCTTGAGAGTAGGTTTGTTCGGGAAGTGACAATGATGTCTAGAGTAAAGCATGAGAACCTTGTGAAGGTGAGACTGCCTGATGAAGTCTGTTGTTTTCACTTAACTACGGTGCTCTGCTTTCCTTATGGATGTGAGTAGTTACCTTGATGTTGACATGCTTTGAAAGCAGTGATAGTGCAAGAACCTTTATTTTTCTTCAAGCTGCAAGTCACAAACTGTATTCACTGATCTCTGCATCTTGTTTCACTTGGCACGATTCAAAATTCCTTCTGCAGTTTATTGGAGCTTGCAAGGATCCTTTGATGGTGATAGTTACTGAGTTGTTGCCTGGGATGTCACTTCGGAAGTATCTAGGCAGCATCCGTCCTAAGCAGTTGGATCTGCACGTGGCATTAAATTTTGCTCTTGATATTGCTCGAGCCATGGAATGTTTACATGCAAATGGAATTATCCATAGAGACCTAAAACCTGGTATTGTGGTGCTCTGTGCTTTATAAGAATTTTTGCTGTAATTTGTAACATGCTAACAGCAATACATTCTCTATCCTCTATCTCCAGAGGCATTCTTTGTATTCTCCTAAATAGTCATTCAAAGTTGGCTCTTTATCACACATCATGAAGATTAAGATTCTTGTTTTTTGAGCTCATGTTTCTCATTTTATTTGCAATTCTACACAATGTCACTGGTCACCTATTGTTCCAGATACCATGCTTCTGCTACACGACCATTACGTGTGCTGTTTGTGGTATCTATTTTTCTTCAAATTCTGTATAGCTTAATTGTGACTTTTTGTTCTTGTATCTGAGAAGACATACACATGAAAACTATGGTGCAGACAACTTGCTGCTTACGGAGAATCAAAAGTCTGTGAAGCTTGCAGATTTTGGTCTTGCGAGAGAAGAATCAGTCACTGAAATGATGACTGCAGAAACTGGGACGTACCGCTGGATGGCACCTGAGGTTTGCATGCTTTATTTTGAGTAGCCAATGAGAGACTTTTTATCAAATTCATTTTCCTCTGTCTAAATGAATGTTATTCTCGCTCTTATTCTATGCCTCTTCCCTTCTCACACTTTTCATTGCAATAGTCCTTAGTGGTGAACCACAAACAGAAATGTCGAGAATTGAAAGAATAGATTTTCTAGAGATGTATTTTATGTTCATAAATTTATTCCAGGACCTGCTTATGAATTGCTGACTAATAAACTGGATGGGACTCTGCAGTTATACAGTACTGTGACACTTCGTCAGGGGGAGAAGAAGCATTACAATAACAAAGTTGATGTTTACAGTTTTGGCATTGTCCTCTGGGAATTACTGACGAATCGTATGCCATTTGAGGGAATGTCAAATTTGCAGGCTGCTTATGCTGCTGCTTTTAAGGTGCAGAAATAAGTTTACCCTTTCACTAAAAGCATACATATCAGTTTTTGTTTTTGAATGTGGCCATGGCACCCAAAATGTTACGAAGCTATGCCTTACCTTAATAATCTTGAGGTAGGAACTGAAACAGTGAGTAAGAGCAACGCCAGTCCTTAAAATGTAGCCCGTTAGAATGGAAACTGAACTCATGAAAACAGAAATTGTGTATGCTAATACAAAAACCCAATTGTATAGCCAAAATTTTATAACTTTGTTCTGTGACTCACGTAAAACTTATGTTACCTGAGGAATCCATATTTCAGTAATTTGCTGCACCAATTAGGGGGAAATTCTTACAGATAGGAGAGGTTGCTGCTAACCCAATGTCATGTCAGTTCAGGTTTTCCAGATTGCCAGCATGAGAGTATATGTTAATGAATCAAGCCGAGCCATAAAATACATATGACCTTAAATTGAATTTCTTAATGAGCTTAAAACGCTTGATGTTAGTTTGATTTCTAAAGAACAATGACAAGAGTTGAGCTCAAGTATCTTGCTAGTGTTGCAAATTGTATTAATAATCTTAGTTGAAGGTGAGCAATGAGGTGAAAACTTGAGAACATGAAATCATGAACTAGCTTGATCTGTATCATAGTAAAGGATTTACGAAGCAAATGAATACAGTCATGTTTACTACCTAGTATTTTGACACATATGATTGCATATTTCAGCACTAGTGTCATTGATTTTGGAGATATATTGACCAGTACTGTGGGGGAGGGTAGATTTGGATCGTGTTATACTAAAGTGCCAGGTTATGAATAGTGTCTAAATTTATGTCATGGATTGCTGTCTGTATTAAATATTCATTTAATTTTCATGGTTTTCGAAAGGTCTGATGTGGAACTTTTTTGGGGTCTCTGGTTCGGTTATTCTATTGATATGCTTGATACACGTTTGGTTCTATTGTCCGCTCCCCATCTGAGGTTCAGTTATTGTACTGATATGCTTGATGTACCTTTAGTTCTGTTGTGTGCTCCCTGTCTGACATGTATCTCTAGCTCTTATTAGTGAAAAATGATGTTTCTATCATCTGGTCTTGAGAATGTTTTATCCATAAGATTCAGTTTCCTCATGGGATGCTACCCATATCTGAGTGAGATCATCTGTAGCATATGGAGCTGTTTATGCCATTATTCTTAGTTGGAAAAATGCACTGAAGTTATTCATATGAAATAACAAATTAGTATTTCGTTTTAATTTGCAAAATGCAGCAAGAGAGGCCCAGTCTTCCAGAGGACACTCCACCTGAGCTTGCTTATATAATTCAATCATGCTGGGTTGAAGATCCTAATATGCGTCCCAGCTTCAGCCAGATCATTCGGATGCTTAATGAATTTCTCCTTACACTTAGACCAACTCCACCATCTTTGCCAGAAACCAATTCCTCTGACGGTGAATTGACAAATAATGGTGCCATTATCGAGTTCTCTACTCGAGCAAAAGGGAAATTTGCTTTCCTTCGCCAACTTTTTGCTACAAAGAAGGCCTTGAACTCGTAGCGACAGGGTAAACTTGATAAGTTGTATTTGGGTTGCCAGCTTGGGGGGAACGGATGCAGTAGGTTTTACTTGTTTGCATCGGGGAAATCAATTCAGTCGGACCTCATGGTGGAGAACCTGTGTAGATCAATGTACTTAGCAATATCTCCGTTCCGGAGAATCTCTTAAAAATTGCAGCAGGGAACATTATTATCTTCCATGAATTTTTCAAACTGGTCCGAATTGAATTGGAAGTGGATGAAAATTTTGTTGCTGTAAACTTGGATTGCTCAATCAAGATTCTGACAGCGGCTTATAATTTTGCTCATTGGATATTTTTGCTGGTTCCGACTTTCAGAGTGATTCAATTCAACGTGTTTAACCTTCGGCCTGGTCCCAGTTCACACTCTTTTTTCTAAACAAACAAGGAGAAAAGCATTTTGAGTTCACATTACTTTCTTGATTGATGTGATTCTGCTTTGCTGACTGCCTATCACTAGTAATATTTTTTATTTCTTGACTTGCAATATAACCACACCGCTAAATATTACCTTAATTTCTATCTACATCCTAGTTAAGATTGATAAAACAATAAAATTAGGGTATTTCAAAAATAAATAGGGGCTGAATATTTTTCTTAATGAATGATTAAAGAAACAAGAACACGATCAGGAGATGTTACAAATTCTCCTACTGATGGAAAAAGGTTCAACTTGTAGTTTTAAAGCAATTAGAAATTTAAGTATGAGCCACCGAACCGGACCGGACCGGACCGGACATATATAATCAGTAATCGACGTAGTCGAAGTCAACCCACGTGCCACTATCCTAGCCGTTCCCAACATATCATCCAATGCGGAAACGGTTGAGATACTTACTGAGACCACGTGTGCACTTGTTAGTAGAAATGCAAAGTAAAATTAGAAAATAATGACTGGAGAGTCAACCCGCAACTATAGTTCAGATAGGAGGAGGAGTACACAGAGAGACACAGTACAGTAGAGAGAATCAATTTTAGGCGTTGTTAGATACAGATGCTAATCTCTCTCCTCTCTCTCTCTCTCTCTCTCTCTCTCTGTTTTCATACGTCGGGAGCAAATGAAAAACCTGGAAAAATCTGAGGTGAGGAGATTCAAGATCTAGGGGAAAACTTACGCTTTAGGTGGACGCCTTTTCGTTCTGGGCTCAAATCTTTCTTGGTAATTTGTCATTGGTCAGCCTCGAAACACCAATTCTTTTGTACGTTTGCCATTACTCCTAGAGAGAGGGAAAGACTTGGTATGAAGATTGAGCTTGATGGTTATCTGATCTACAAGTTTGAAGCTGTAATCAATGGTTAAATTATATGGTTTCTTTGTCCTGTCTTGCTGAACCAAAACTTTATCTGGGCCCTTGTCAAGGAAATTGAGGTTAATTCTCTCCTAGTAGAAAAAATCGGGTCTTGATTGTTCAGAGTGTTACTTTTCGTTTGGGTTTAATTGGGTTTCTTGGGTTTATATCGGATTCCACTGTGATACTGAATTTGATAGTTTTTCCCCTCTTCTGGGAAGGTGGGGGGATGTGATGATATGGGAGAAAATGCGGCAGCTTTGCATACAGCCATAAATTCAGTGCAGGCGTTGGGAAGGGGCTTTGATGTCAACTATGATACTAGGTTGCTTTATTGTAAAGGTGTGGCAGGGTCAAGAATTGTGGATATTGATGAAGAGCACACCAGGGATTTATATTTGACTGATAACTTAGTTGTTCCTAATGTTCCAAGGGACATTAAGAATTCGCAGGAGGCAGGTGGTCGTGATGGCTTTGGTGTTTGCAGTTATAATGAGGTATGTTATTAAGTCTACACGGTTGAAGTTTTACTAGTTGAAAATTCTTTTCTTAGACTTCTACGTTGACATTGCTATTTTCTCATAGTTGTTGCCTAGGGTATGATGCTACAAGTACAGTAACCTGCTGCTCTGTTTACTATTATTGAGTATCTGTTTGAGTTTTAATGTTCTAACACTCAATCTTAATATTGTGGTCTTGTAAATGATATGGTTAATGCAATGGTGTCATAGCAACTCACTAGATTGGGTGCATCTTTGTTGAGGTAGAGAAGAGTATTAGATCACACACAATTTTCAGTTTCTCTTGTGTATACAGGAGTGACAGGATGTTGAAGGCAACACTATGGTAATTGAAAATAGTGTGGATATATGGTAATATTTAAATATATCCTTTTGAGCAGCAACAGGTTATTGGTTAGGTTCAGTTAAAGAGCATATTTCCCTTCCCTTTCAGTTAACCGTGAAATAGAAAGCTGAATGGAACAGTGGGATCTTGTGAAAAAATAACGGGCCATTGGAGCTCTTCTGGATGCTTGTTATCACTAATGTTCACCTTAACTGGACGGAGAGATTCGTATTTTACAATGGCTAGTTTGGGTTACTGAAATGTCTCTATGAATCTTCTTCCAACACATCCTTTGCCATCTATTGGATGCATAAAAATTTAAAGATTTCCACTGACAAGAGCAGAACTCAGTAACCCAACTTGGGACGTTGGTTAACTTACATTAATTCATTTTCTCGTTAATTGCTTTTCCATCTAGCACTCTGAACCAAGGCCAATATCTTCATAGTTTGTGAGTTTCTTATGCAATCTACATGGAACATGAATACAGATGGTGGAATATTTCAACAAAAAGGCTAGTCTCTCAGGACATACTCCACTTGGTAGCTTCAATGCTGCATTCAGCTTTACCAGTTCCAGGCATATAGATGCTGCTTCTACAAAGTCCCTTTGCATGGATGGTTTTTTCATTCCACTTGCTAAAATTCAGCTTGTTAATTCACCTATTGTTTTAAGTGAAAATGTTCGGAGAGCAGTTCCAAAGTCCTGGGACCCACCAGCCTTAGCAAGGTAGAAGTTAGAAATATATACATATTTTTATACAGGATATTTAGCTCGATCTGATTGTTTTATGCTTGACAGCTTCATTGAAAACTTTGGTACGCATGTTATTACATCTGTAACTATTGGCGGGAAAGATGTAATCTATGTGAAACAACACCTCTTGTCACCTCTCTCTATCATGGAAATCAAGAATTATGTTCAAGATATTGGAAACCAAAGGTTTTCCAGTCCAGAAAGCCTTACGAGTTCAGGCCTATTAAAATACAAGGATAAGGTTAGTTTCCTTGCGTTCTTCCTTGTCATTTCTTCAACTTTTTCTCCATGTTTCCTGGTCCAGCTTTTCTTCCATCTTTTAAGCAAACCAGTTTTGTGACGGTACTAACATGTCATTTGTTGTGTCTGAACTCTTTTTCTCTCTCCCTATTGGAATTTTCCAGGGCAGCGATCCATCCTTGTTTAACAGCCAAGGGATATACCCGCAACCAGCTGGCGCACCTTACCTCTCTGGGAGTGGCAAAGAAGTATGTTAGTCCATTATCTCCCCAAAACAAGACTGATGGTTTTGTATATTTCATTTCTTACTTTTCCCACTTGCTCCCTCTCCCTCCTATTGAATGGAATTTTTATGGCGAAATAACTACATTTTTCTGCAAAGAGCTTGAGCTCGTGGAACTTTGAACATTGATAATGATGATTAATTGACAACTAGCTGCAGCTTGTGTTTGGTATGCCAATTAGTTTGGTGCAGGTTCTGCTACATTGTTTCCGAAATCATAACTTGAAAGTTTTATTGATTGTTTTTCCAATCTGTTTTTGGCCTATAAATTTCTGGTATTATCGTAAGATGAGGAGATTATATTTAGCATTCTCGATGGATTGGTTTATAGTACACTCAATTTCGTGACTATTAGGTGAATAATTCCATTAATTTTCACCATGATTTTATCTGATTATTTCTGATGTGCAGGATGTTACCGTCATATTCAGAAGAAGAGGAGGGGATGATCTGGAACAGAGCCACACTCAATGGGCAAGAACAGTGCGATCTTCTCCAGATGTCATTGAGATGTCATTCTTTCCGATAACAGAACTCCTTGATGGAGTTAGGGGAAAGGAGCATTTGGCACGTGCCATTGCTCTCTACCTAGAGTGTATGGCATCTTTTCCTTCAGATTGTTCTTCCACTTGTATCAGGAATATGAAAATGATGGAATGGGGGGGTTTTAATCCAATAGTTACTGAAATCATATTTTGGGTTATCTGCGCAGATAAGCCTCAGATTGAAGAACTAAGATATTTCCTAGAATTTCAGGTGCCTCGGATATGGGCACCTATACAGGACAGGTTTCCTGGACAACAAAGAAAAGAACCTGTTTGCCCATCATTACAATTCAGCATGATGGGTCAAAAACTATACGTCAGCCAAGAGCAAGTAAGTGCTCATCTAGTGATGATATAAGGGCACGTACATACTGACAGACTGCAATTATTATTAATATTAGGCAATGTGTTTCATTTGATGATCTAATGAAAAAGCAGTGAAGTGGAATTTTCAGTATCTGTTGTCTGTGTAGAATGTATATGTAACCTTCTTTTGGGTTGAACCATATATTTATTCATGCAGTTTTTTGCTGGCACTATACTAAGTATAAGATTGCATGACAATTCATGTTCTTTTGTCCTGGAGTACCAAGACTTAATCGATGTAGCTATTTTGGATATGATTTAAAATTTATTTTATCAAAGTTGTCTTTTGGATATATTTTATACTAGTTACTTAGCTGAGCATGAATGCAGATTTCAGTTGGACGGAAGCCTGTGACTGGCATGCGACTATGTCTTGAAGGATCTAAACAGAATCGGCTGTGTATCCATCTTCAACATTTGGCATCTCTTCCCAAGATCCTCCAGCCATACTGGGACACGCATGTCGCTATAGGTGCTCCAAAATGGCAGGGTCCAGAAGAACAGGACAGCAGATGGTTTGAGCCGGTGAAGTGGAAAAAGTTTTCCCACGTGAGCACTGCACCAATCGAGAACCCAGAAACGTTCATTGGTGATCTCACTGGTGTTTACATAGTGACGGGGGCTCAGCTAGGAGTGTGGGATTTCGGCTCAAGAAACGTCCTGCATATGAAGCTCTTATACTCGAGACTTCCAGGATGCACGATTAGGAGATCATTATGGGACCATGCTCCGAATGAAAAGCCCAAGAAAGGGAATTCGATAGGGAACAGCCATGATGAGTCAAGTTCAAGTTCGGGGGAGGATTATGCGGGCAACAAGTTGGCGAAATTTGTCGACATGTCTGAAATGAGCAAGGGGCCAGAAAATCCACCGGGTCATTGGTTGGTGACAGGTGGGAAGCTGGGGGTAGAGAAAGGGAGAATTGTAGTGAGAGTGAAGTACTCATTGCTTAATTACTGAGTTGGAAGTTTGAGATTTGTAGTGGTTTTGATGATGTTGGTGTAGAATGTATTTGTTGTTGATGGGGGGGGGGCATATGGAATTTGATGAACAGGATGTATTTTGTCTGGGAGGGGGGTAAGAATGGATTGTTGGTTTGGATGCATATAACTTGTCTCCATATTCTTTGGAATAACTACACGGGGCACACCTGTCTCTCTCTCTCTCTCAATTGCAACAATATTGGATAGTCTCCATCTGCAATTATTTAATCAATTCATTGACAAGGCCAGGCATAAGCCTCTTCCCACCTAACCCTACCAATACCATTTTCAATTCAATTATGTACACCCAGCACCAACATAATAATCTTTCCTACCCATTAATTATAGCTTCACCAAAAATAAATATATATTTATATATGTACTATTAGGCTTTGCCTGAATAATTTGGTGTCTCATATATTTATATGTTTTAAATAACATATAATTATTCTAAATTAAAAAAATAACATATAATTATTTATTCCTTATAAATGAAAAATTTAAAGTAAATCATAACATGAACTATATGTATATACATGCTGTATTTCATGAAATATAATAATTAATTATCTTGTTTTGTTACTTGATGATCACATATATACAAATCAAAGACCGTCCTGCTCATCATGCCATCTTTGTTTTTCCCCTGGAGAATTAATTTAAATTAACAATTGTGCATCTTTTTGGTATAAAGGAGAAAGATAATATATATACATATACGCGATTTATTTAAACGAATTATAAAAGGACTACATATATATATATGATGTATGTACGTACAACATGCAACATCCATCTTTGTAAATTACAACTTATGTATGTGATATTACGTAAATGGTCTTGTGGCTGCTTCATATTCATATATATATATACATATATGCGTGTGTTTAATTTGCTCCTTATTCTTTTCAAAAACAGAAGAGCAAATTAGGGCACATATATATATGTATATTCATTGCAATAGGTCGAAGACAATACTACATACATATGCGCTTGCTTGCTTGGTTATTTTGCAATTAGAATTGTGGGCCCTCAAAGGTTTGTCCGAAGTGCCATCCCCGGGGGACGACGTCGTTGGCGGTTAGGGTGCGGCCATCGCTGGCCGTGACCCGGAATGAGAGAGCTTGACCGTCGAGATAAGAATTGCTTTGCCAATTTTGACCCCAGTTCCTGGCCATGGGCCGCCATCCGGTGCGGGAGCCCTTAATCCACGCATCATGCACGTCACCTGCCCCTCCAACATTTGTTATCAACACCAAGTTGAAGTAGGAATGGCCGTTGATCGTGAACCTCATTCCTCCTTTCTTCACGCATGGAACTCTGCACAATTTGTACACTCACTTTCTTTATTAGTATACATTAATGGGCTACGTAGGATCCAGATAAAAATAACCAAATTCCGAAGATGGATGCATGCATGCTGATGATGAACATAATGAAGTAGGCTAGATACGTACGTAGTACAGCTGTTAGAATGTGATGTTAAGCTGGTGTATAATAACTATATAATAATTGCTTTACAATACCACTCATTCAGGGGCTGATCAGGCAATGAATATAGTTTAACTACCTTCTATAGACGACAGGAACGATGCCAGCACGATACTGCGCGATTTTAAGAAAGGCAGGCTCCGCCAAATCAAAGTGCTGCCGAGGGGGATTACACCAGCCGCCATTGTCACTGGCGAGGGCGTAGTTTGGAGGGCAGAAGTTGGTGGCGGTGACAGTTATGGTGGCGGAAAGACACCACTTAGGGTCATCATTGCACCTCATTTCATAGCAGGCCCCACAGCTCAACCCATTGTTGAACAGTGCAGTACTTAGGGCAGCAGTGGTTGTACCATAGCCCTGGCTGTACAAATTTCCGTATCCACACGCACCTCCTGCGTTATTAATAAAACAGTAGTTATATTATGTAATGTGTGATAGTGGTGGTGACGAAAGAACCGAATTGTAGGGTACCCATTGTGCCAGCAGCATCGGAGCCTCCATAAAATGTAGCATGGGCAGTTTGCCAGCCTGATCCATGTGAGAGTACTCGCCCACCACCACCGTATCCATGAATCTGGTGAAAGGAGAAGAGGAAGAAGAAGAAAAGAGTAGTAGATATTGGGATATATTGGAGTATGATGGGCATTTTAGTGTAATGCAATGGGAGGTACCAGGTACGTACTCTCTCTACATATATGTATGTATAGATGTGTTGGAGTGGAATTGGTTGCTATATATAAAAGGTTGAGGAGTTAGGGTAGGGTGGGTGAGTGTGGGACCCTAGCTAACCCTCTTCACATAATTATATTAGATATATATTGGTAGCTTATAATTTTCTCTGATAAATCAAGAGAGGGTGCCCAAAATTGAAGAAAAAGAACAAGGGATTGCACATGAATATTTTGATGGATGAGGGACCCTCGCCCTCCTCATCTCTCGCTGTGTGTGTGTGTGTGTGTATTGTTGGTAGGTATCTATAAGAGCAATCACATGAAATAAGGGAGGGAGAAGGGGTGATTGATACAAGTAGTAGAAGAAAAAAGAGTAAGAGTGATTAGTGAGGGGGTGTATTTCTTGGACGGCCATTGTTCACATGTGGATTTAGATATATTAGGTGGCATGGCGTAGCCTACCGTATCTACCACTCCTTGTAGCTGTCGTCTTCTCCTTCACCTCTCTCCTGTCCCCCAAATTAATGCCGCTTTTTCCTCCTCTGACGTGGGGTTTTCTTTTTAATTTTGTCACTAATTAAAGACTAAAAGGGAGAAGAAAGAGTCCCCAGCCCCAGTTGTACTTTTAAGATATTTCATGTGTATGTATAAAGTTGTAGTTTGCGTTTTTATTTGTGAGAAATCATAATATTATAATTGTAAACCTTATAGTACAATTAGTACCGACACCACTGTCGACTGCCGACTCATCTGCACCATATATGTATATATGTTTGTTAATGAAAGCTTATAATTAATTATATCAACCAACATACTGTACCTTAGAGCTAGGGGCTACTTAGTTTTTGGGGCACGTACATCCCTTAAACCACCACCATTTCCTGCTGTTGCTTCAGTTGAGTTTGAAAAAAGAGTCAAGAATTGTGAATCAATCTCACCAATTCATTAATGCATTATTAAAACCAGATTTTAAGGTTCCATTAATCCGGTGGTTGCCATCCTTTATTGCCACGTGGTTATTGCTTTCACAAATTGATTACATTACTATGCATGCAGATGCAGCAGCAGCGGAGCATTATTATTACTCAAAATTATAACCCCTTTGCGATTTAATTACCACTCATCACTGTTTAGGCTACCCACCCTGTTAATTAGATAATTCTCCTTTTACTTTTACTTAATACCTTTTCACTTCAACATGCATGGCATGGATTTTTAATGTTCTTTAAACCTTAATTAATACAGGAACAGGACTTATATAAGTTGGTGTGACCTTTTAAGCTTACTAATAATTTTGATTTTATGCATATATAGAGAATACAAGTGCTTCTCCTGCATGCCCCATATACAATAAGAGAGCTGGGCAGTGGGTAATGGGCACTACCATACTAGTGTTTTTCAAGTTATTTGTTGAAGAATCGAAAAGCATAGGAGGGCGGATTTGGGTCGGGCCTCAAATTGGTGTGGATGTATTTGGAATTTCATTGGAACTGGGCTACACCCCCCACAACAACCTACATTTTCAGAACCCAAGTATTCTTTTTCGGGTTTGCCTTAATGAATTCTTCTGATCAGGATTCAGGATTCAGGACAGGACCACATGTAAATTAAATGCTCCTTACCTAACAATTTCACTCGGTACATAATAAAATTATATAATTAGAAATATAAGGCAAACGACTTTTAAGAGTGAAAAACGTCAAATAATGCATGACAACTGACAACTTGGTCACATTTAATGAAAGGTGGGTGGGCAGCCAGGCTAGCTGCTACTTGTGGATTTAGTCGATTCAACAATTTCAACTTCACACCTATAACTTGTTGTTCCTTTGTGTCACAGGACGGACGACTAATTGTACCTCCCTCCCACTCCCACTCCCACTCCCACTCCCAGCTGTATAATGTGTGTGATTAATGTAATATATATGCAGCTTTAATTGAGATTATGATGAGAGTTAGAGTAATAATATGATGTGGAAGAGAGTAGTAGTCATATAGGAATTGAAGGAAGGAAGCAGCTGATGATGCAGCACTAAATTATTACCATTACCATCATATATATAATAATGTGATTAACAAAGTAATAAGGATTATTAGCTAGCCCAGACCTAACATGGCCTATGAAACTTAGTCGTTAAAGACCTCAGAAAGAAACTACCAAAATCATTTTAATGTAATAAGAAAGGAGCCATAATTTTTGACAAGCTCTATTGACTTGTTTTGAATGATCATTTAATGCAACCCCATCCAGGTGCAAATCTCCAGACGTACTCTCGATCTGCGTGTATGTTTATCATCATCATCTTCATGCATGCATGCCATTCACCCAATCCCATACCTAACGTGTTCCCTGAAATCGTAATACACGTATATCTTCATCTCAAATTCTCATCCCAACTCACAAATAAAGCATTAAATTTACCCAACTCCCAACAATTTCTTATCTTCAATTTTGCTTTTTTGATTTTTTTCACCCGCAGAATTGTACTATATAAAGCACACTACTGTACACTCCTTGATATGTTCTCACTATTAAAACCATATTATATTAAGAGAAATAATCTTGAAAATGGGGGCCAAGTTTGGTTTCGTGATGCTACTGTGCGTGGTTGCATTATTTGCAACCCATGCCGAGGCAGTTGTATCGTGTGGTCAGGTGCAGAGTGGGCTGTCACCATGCCTGGGGTTTCTGCAGGGGCGTGCACTGGCTTCACAGTGCTGCCCAGGAGTGAGGTCGGTTGTCGCGGCCGCCAGAACCCCAAACGACCGCCGCACAGCCTGCAGGTGCTTGCAGGCAGCTGCCAAATCTATGAGGAACATCAATTATGGAAATGCTGCTATGCTTCCAGCCAAATGCGGGGTCAAAATTCCATTCCAGATTAGCCCAAATACAGACTGCTCTAGGTACATATATATAACCACTTGAAAAATTTCTTCTCTGGTACTTTATATATATATTTCCCATAAATGTGTGTGTATATATATATGAGACAAAAATGTAATTAAAGAGATAGTCCCCGTGAGGAATGTCAACAGAGTAATTAAAGAGATCCGGCCGGGTAGTAGTGATTTGTTTCAGTGATATAATATGTTTTTAATCCATGCAGGGTTGGGTGATTTGGAGTTGGTACGTAGAGCTGCATGCTACGTATACGTACGTGAGTGCAACTAATTGAGAATAAGAAGATGGATTGTTGATCCAAGTAGTAGAGAAACAGAAGAAACCCCACTCCCAGCTACCTACTGGGAATTTCTGCTTTCTCTTTTGCAGTTTATCATTTCCCTTAGCCGCCGCTATGTATGTATGTATGTATGTATGTACGTATGGACGTACCTAAATTGTAAAACCAATAATATATATAAAGAGTCGTAAGCTACTTTCCGTGGTGATTTTGGTTTGGGCTTAAACTACGTAATTGGTTCACACATTTCTATACATATATACGTGTATCCTTGATTGTTGGTAGCTAGCTAGCTTTCGTAATTCTCCCTAATTTTGAAGGGTATATTCGTCTATATATACTAATTAATCATGTTATAGGCATGCACCTACTCGTGCCTGAAAATTAACAAAACCAGCTGGGCCTATAACGTTATTAATTAATTAGCATGCATGTACGTAAATATAGACATATAATTACTAGTTACTATGACAACAAGCTCACTTTGGCCGCTTCATGAATAATAATTCAAACAGAGAGTTTGATTATAAGTTGACATGATATGTGGCGCATCAAATGGTGGATCCATTCTAATTTATAACAATGAATTAATGACAAATAAAATCATGATACGTGGGTGCATCGGATGGGATGGGTAGAAATTGATACCCCATCTGGTAGTTGAAATTCATATTCATATTGAATTATCAACATATAGGAAGAGTATGTATATATGTATATGAACGTATAGGAAGAGTATGTATATATGTATGGGCATTACATTATAGTACGTAGTACCACTTTGTACCTAAATTAAAGATGACAGGACAACAATGATATGGACCATACTGTACCACGTACTTCACTTTAAACAGCATATTGCCTGCTTCACCTCTACATGTTCAATACAAATATTAGGTTTCCGGGAAATACCAAATTATAAAATACTATTCCTGTATATATATATAGATAGATAGATAGTCAGGAATATAATTTTCATTACAGGGTGTACATGCATGTGCAATTTTAATTCTATTAGAACCCCACTTGGATCTTAATTATCAAACCCGTAACATTAATAAGCATTCAATTATTCAACCACCCCTTCCAATAAACCTTCAATTCCTTCACACTCAATTTTAATTCTTGTCCCATTTTCACTTACTATACACAAGAATCCTCTATATAAACAAACATCTAATTACTCCGACATATACGTAGAATTTTCAAAAAGAATTCCACATACATATATATATATATATAGTAGTACATAAGTATAAAATTATTCTTTCAATACAAGAATCCTCCAAGAAAATGGCACGCTCCGGAATGATTAAAGCAACATTCATAGTGCTCATCGCGGTGGCGGCAGTAGTGTCCACCGAGGCGGCGGCACCGCCTCCACCAAAAATTTCATGCGGGAAGGTGACGAGCACCCTGGCTCCGTGCTTTGAGTACGTGTTGAACGGAGGAAAGGTGCCAAACAGCTGCTGTGATGGGGTTAAGTCGCTGTACAAGGAGGCGAGCACCACTGCTGACCGCCGTGAAGTCTGCGTGTGCCTGAAATCCGTCACCAGCTCCGCCTCACCTGGGGTCATTAATAACGCCAAAAGTCTCCCTGGAAAGTGTGGCGTCTCCATTCCTTACGAAATCACCCCCGCAATTGATTGCAACAAGTAAATCTCAACTGTTTCTACTTTTTTCTACCCTATACGCGCGGAAATTCCTGTTTTGACAAATATCCGTGGATTAGTCCTAGCTAGATTAACCTGCTAATTCACATGAAGAAGAACTATATATATATATATATATATGATTTTATATCACATGCTATAGTGGTCATACTTAGGTTTCACAGCTATAATTTGTAATTTGCACCTCATCTCTACAGTTTTCTGTCCTGTCATCAGTCTCATTTAGTAAAGCATTTATATAAGATTAATTGTTCTCTTTTTGCATAAACTATACAAATCGACAAGTAGCCCATAAATCCTTATAAATTACATGTCTGCATACATAGTTTCCTTATTATACTTATAATATATGTTGGGAAAAGTATTATTTTAATCTGTTAAGTATGCCTAAGTTTAATTTTAGTTCGATAACTATGTCCATTTTTGTTTAGGTCCAATAACTTACAAAATTGCTTACTTTTAGTCCTTTAGCAGATTTTCAGACATTTTTACCCCTATGCAACTTTTGAAAGGCAGTTTTAATCAATATGTACTCATAGGGGTAAAATTATCCGAAAATCTGTCAAATGACTAAAAGTAAGCAATTTCGTAAGTTACTGGACCTAAACAAAAATTGACATAATTATCGCACTAAAATTAAAATTAGACATACTTAGCGGACTAAAATAATACTTTTTCCTAATATATGATATTGTTAATGCAGCACTCTTTCTCATCATTATAAAAAATAAATTTTTTATATTATAAATGACACCAACCTAAAAATCATATTATATATATGAATATTAGTATAAAACAAAATCGAGAAAAAAAAAAGTTGATCACAATTAATAGCATTTACCAGAGTTTAATTTGACTATAGCTAAAGCGTTTGTCATGGTTTTTGTCTATGACTAATTTCTTGCCATTGTTTGTAAAAAGTAATGGCTAATATCCGTTAAGTAGTCATAAGTAATTAATATTTGTCAGTAACCATAGTAATTATTATAAAAAATAACATATGTAGTATTTTATTTACAAGAAGGTAATATATATATATATATATACAAAAGAATTGGACTAAGAAAGGTACTTGTTGTGTGATCGAATTTAGTCAAATCTTCAAGATGTTTCAAATGGTGATCAGATACTTATATGCTTGGAAATTCGATTGTTGTATCTCTACAAGAATAGAAAAAGTGAGAACATGAATATCGACTAGGCCTCTATTATAAACTTTAATGTTTAAATTAGTAAGATAATAAAGAAGAAAATCTAAACTTGTAAAAATAATAATTTAGTGTAGCAAAATTTGTATATATAAGAGGCATGAAGTGCTAGCTAGTTTTATATATGTGTCCAAACTATACGATTTAATGTGAACCATTAATACTAAAATGATAGTATGATCTTGTGAATTCGTAAGTCGAATTGAAGCTGAGTCAGTACAACCTCAATAGAATTTGTGTGCCGTGTTCTTTTTCAGAAGAAAAATATGACTAAATTAAGTTTTAATTGAAAGTTAGGAGTAGATAAAATATAGGTGTGGGTGTGAGATATTAGTGTGTGATACGAATATGTGATGAAAAAATTCTTAACCCATTATTATACATACATATATATATATATAGAAAGAGTCGCGTTGATGTGATTTTAGATGCGTAGATGATGTAGGCCCGCATCAGCTCTTAGTACTTTTGATTTTATGTTTAATAACGTGAATTAGTGGTGCAGGGTGAAATAGATGGATTAATATCTGGCGATGGCTAATTCTGCTTGGAAGCGGAAGGGAAGGAAAAATTGGGTTTCAGTACTCTTCCGTCTATGAATTTAATTATGGTGTAGCTACCTACTTGTTTTCACTATTATAATAATCAAGAAATAGTTTGATTTTGGTGGTATCTCAACTTAATCCTCCTTCTCTTGCTGTTTAATTGTACAAAGAATATAATGGGACATGACATGCAATATATCACCATTATACATTCCAAAATTAACGATTCTCCATCCAACAAAAAAGAAGCAAATTAATCAGTAGTCACTTAATTAACAAATCACAATCCACATCTCATTTCCTACAACTTTTATTCACTTCACCCTTATAACACAAAACCAAGACCTACCTACTCATCAATATTGAAATTAGACAACACACATTACTTAATTTCTGTCTAATTTAGCCATTTCATTTATTTGTAATTAAAGGGAATTCACAAGGCCAGAAAGACTATTAATTGGTTAGATAATAGCAACAAGGAAGGGAAATCATTATTGTATGACTATTAATCATGACATGGGGTGATCAATATTGGTATTGCTAAAACAAAATGATGATGAGTTGTGAATGGAATTCCTCTCTTAGGAAATTAATTAGGGTCTTAAATTGTTTTAAAACTTAATACAAATTTACCCCTCATCCACCGCTCATCAACACATCTATGCCATCATTATTTAATTTCCTCCAAAGCAAAAAATAAAAAATAAAAAATGATGCCATATCAAGACTATGTAGTACTAATATAAGATTAGTATATATTAATGTCACCAAAAGTACGTAACTGAATTTTTGACTATATATATATCTCATTTATCCTTCTCTGTAATTAATTATGCTGTGTGGCCGAAATTATATATATATATATATATATATTATATATGAAGCGCCAATTCCAGTGAACACTGGTACCTTATTTCTTAATGCCCATCTCTCCACCCAGCTAATGAATTAAGCACAGCAGAATCATAAAGAAAAAATTGAATTAAATCCAACCACCCACCAACCACAAAACTATCCAATCATAAATGATTTTTCTCAATTCAAACTCCTCAATCCCCTCTATATAAACATCGCCACCTCACAACCCTTACACACAATTACTAACAAGCTTAATTTGACAAGAGACATTTTCTTTACTTACTATCAATCTCAAGTCATTCCAATGGAGAAGGCAACGTGCTTGGTCCTGGCCGTCACCATGGTGGTGGTTGCACTTGCACCACCGCAGGCGGAGGCAGCCATATCATGCGGCACTGTGGCCAACGACCTGTCCCCGTGCATCAACTACGTGATGTATGGTGGGGCGGGGACGCCACCGGTACCATGCTGCACCGGGATAAAGACCCTCTACAATCAGGCAAGCAGCACCGCTGACCGCCAGGCTGTTTGTGGGTGCTTGAAATCTGTTGCCGGCCAAGCCAGCCCTGCCATCATTGGCACAGCCGCCGCACTTCCTGGCAAATGTGGCGTCTCTATTCCTTACGAGATCAGCCCCTCCACGGATTGCTCCAAGTATAAATACGCGACTTAATTATAATGAATTTATTGGGTTGTATGAGTTCTGATTATATTGTTTTTGGCACTGGCAGGGTTCATTAAAGTTGACGGAGCTGCTGTCAGTTTTCCCTCCTAAGCTACGATGGATGCATGTAACCTGCAATCTATTAATATTATTATTATGCTAGTACGGAGTTTGTGTTGGTAGTAGGAGTGCGTAAGGAGGAAATTAGTAATTTGCAATGTGATGATGATCCATGTCCATCACCTCATCATATTATATATATGTGTGCTACTCTGATTTCCTTTATTAAGTATGAATTAAAATCTCCCTCTCTCTAGCGCTACAGCAACTACAACCAATATCACCCAATAATATATAAAATTGTTCCACCACCTAATTCCTCACCCAATATATACTATTTCATATTGTTATATATGATGACTAATATGTCCTCTACTTAATTACTTATATAATAAACTTTATTCATGAAAATGTCGAATAAAAATGGATCTTCCAAAACAAAAATCCACATCCAATTGAAATGTCGAAAATTAGTAAAATTCAAATGGAATGATGATTGGCATGTAATTGATGAACATCAATCATCAAAATAAATTATTTTTGGATGACAGTACTATCACGTGAAAGCATTTAACTCCTCTCTTTTTAGACCAAACATGATAAGTAATTTTCACAACAAAAATTCCAAATAGAAATCTCAAGTAATTTACACATTTTTGCCTCTCAACCAAAACCTATGCATATTTTGGTGTAGAAACTGAGAACCTGCAATATACACCATAAATTATTGCAGCAGCCGGCTTGATGTTTTCCTCGTACGTGTCACGAACCCATTGCCCCCATCCCTTTGTGGAAAATGCCACTGAATATTGTGTGGCTGCCACACATTTCAGTGCAGACAGCAGCCTATCATATCTAAATAAATAAAGAGTCTTTGGGCCTTGCCGGTAGCTCTACATCTACTTGCTTTCTTCCCATGACTTGTTCTTCACATGATAAAATTGTAATTAAAACTGTGATTAGAGATTAGAGATTGTAAGTTGCTTAGAGTACTTGTTTGCATCTAATGTTGGGATATTTGCCTATTCCAAATTCAGTATAGGATCATATTCTAACAAAAGACCATACACGCCTCCATTTATTTCTCACATTTACCTATATACCCAAAAAAAAAAAATAAAGTAAAAAAATCCTTGAAAAGTATTATTCTCCCGAAACATAATAATTTGATGGTAAACCTTCTTATTTTTTTCTATGAATATTACAGATTTAATGCATTTACTGTCATGTATATATATAAGGAGATAGAAAATAAGGAGATTAATTATATATATGGGTAGAAACTTGACTTATAAGTAAATAATTTTTTGCAATTTCAGAAATTCGACCATCGTCATCCCGCCTTCCCTATAAAATAATAATTTCCTTTTTTTGTGTGTATATACATATATATATATATATTTTGTGTGTGTTGATAATATATTTAAGTCATTTTTTTTAAACTTGATGTATTGAGTTATATACTTTATTTAAATATATATATATATATATATATATATATTAAAGCATGTAAAATTATTTATTATTTGTATGCAGAGACGTATTGGAAAGCTAGTATTAAATATAAAGGATAAACTACACTTTGCTGTCCTGAACTATTCGTCATATAAATTTACCCCCCTAAACCAATAAATATGACACTTATCTCTTTGGTTGGAAAAAAAATGCCCCTCATGTCTTGAACAATTATATTATTTCAATATTTTACACCAAATAACATCACTAAATTAATTTTTAATTAATTTTTTTTAATAAGTAAAGAATTAACATTAAAAGTGGAGTATAAATTAATATATATAGTAAATACATAATAAATATAATATAGCTTCTGAAAAGAAATTGACAAATATATATATGCTTAACCAAAAATTAAATATTTTTAGAAAAAAATGAATAATTATATATTATTATATTTTTTAAAGGAAATATGTTAAAAAATTGATATTTAATTATTCATTTTAATCTAAAAGAATAAATAGCTTGTTTATTTAAAAAAACAGTGAGCAAAACTCCCAATTTTGTAAGTCCTAATTTAGTCCATGTCTTCAAATTCTGGCATGTTTCGATGGTGGAAGTCCTGAAATTATAAAAAAATATTTAATTATAGGTCAACTTTATACACCCCTATAATTAATGTATTCCTAAAATGCAATTAAGTGAAAAATTACATGTGATAAACCATTAGCAATTAAATAAAAGGAAAGCAGAGGTCATCGGTGGAAGCAGTTTGATAAGTAAGGAGTATTATTACCTTACCATGTAAAAATACGCAGAATTAAAAAAGAAAATGTTGGTAAAATTTAGATTGGTAATGGTTATGTAGAGTTAATAGTGCACTGACATATACATCAATTCCACCTGGCCCACTTACGTTCACACCGTCCAGTTGCCGACGACCCAAACCAAACATATCTTCTTAGCTGCTCTTCACTCTTGATACATAAAATTGGCAGCCAGTTACCCAATAATTACTATTATTGCAACACTGCATTGCGCATATTTTCGCCAATCAGTGCCACAAAGTTTGACTTGAACGGTGTGTACTGTTCATCAATTTATATAGCTTGAATGGTGCAGCATTAACTCCACTCCACCCACCAACCGTATGTATCCATCCCACTAATTAATAATCTATCTAACATTCGTATGAAATATTTCCCTATATAAACACACTCCCTCCCTCACCTTCTCTACTCACACTTGACAACTATCCAGCAAGAAAGCAGCATTTCCATTTTTCACGCAGAATTAAGTTAGTACGTACCATGGCTTCCATGATCAAGGCATTGTGCGTTGCGCTTGTTGGCGCCGTGTTGGTGATAGCAGTTGTGCCCCCGGCTGAGGCCGCATTAGGCTGCGGCAGCGTGATATCTTATCTGGGTTCATGCCGCCCCTATGTGACCGACAAAGGTCCTTTAGGTGGTTGCTGCAGTGGGGTGAAGGGACTCTATAAGGCTGCAAAAACCACCGCGGATCGTCAGGCCACTTGCAGCTGCCTCAAAACTCTTGCCAGTACCTACAAAGGTGTCAATCTTAGCAAGGCAGCCGGACTTCCTCAGCAATGTGGTGTTAACATTCCCTATAAAATCAGCCCTTCCACCGATTGCTCAAAGTATGTCCATTTTATTTAATTCTCCACGTTCTTTAAGAATTAAACTAATATTAATTTAGAAATTAAAATGCCAAATTAGTTTCTAATTTACATATATTCTTTGATGCATGCATCTAATTAAGTTTGAGTTAAGAAATGCAAATATTTTGGAGTTGAGGTTATTTAAATTAAGTTAGACATGTATTCTAAGTGAGGTGGAATTGTGTTGCAGGGTGACGTGAATTTAATGGAGGAAAATTGAAGGCTTGTGCATGTATGATGATGCAGCAGCAGCAACCTTTATGTATGTGTTTTGGTATAATAATAATAATAATGTATGAGTAAATAAAAAAGAGTTTTGGGAGGGTGGGGGGTACGTAGCTTTGCTCAGCAAATCTATTAGTTTTCCTTCCCGCTCTCTCACTTCTCCACTCACTTAAATCCCTCTGTGTCTCTCTATTTGTAATCAATTATCCAATGAGTTTCCAGTTTCCTTTTATTGGTTAATATCAGCAGATTTTTGCTAGTTTTTGGTTGTTGAGAATGTCACATTCCAATGCAACCAATGGCAACAACAATTAAAACCGGCAACCAATGGCAACAACTTTAATCAATATGCCAATTAATAAATAACAAAGTTCATCCACACAAATCACATCTCATGTGCATAAATTATTTTTAACCATTAAATTAATAATAATTGCCTCCAATCCTCATCTATATATACTTATTTAAATTTCTGACCCTAAACATAATTCAACTTTTACTAGCGGGCAAGCAAAAGTATTGTATTCATTTTGCTAATTTTGGAAGCGATAGAGTATATAATTAAAATATAATTGTATATGATCATTCATTTTCATTAAAAAAGAAATGGATCTATCTAACATTTTGTCGGCACTACAGTAGTTAGTACCAGAAGTTGTGGAATAATTACATCAAACGATAATTATACCCCTTCTTCTAAGGTTTGATATAATTATAAATAAATTTTTTGTAATTTGAGAAATTATATCTAACACTTTCTGAGTTTACTTTTGTCTAACGTCCACTCGTTAATTGAAATCTATTAAATTTGTTGATATTAACAAAAAAAAAACTAAATAAAAATTGATATTTATCCTCAATTCACTTATTGCAGGTCAAACAATTTTTTTCAAACTAAACTACCCTTATAATGGTGAAAATATACCTCCTCATATATATTAACACGCGAAGACATATGGATATAGTAAAATTTATTTGACCTGCAATAAATCAGTAATAAGTCAATTGAGATAATTAAATATAGATTTTTTTTGTTTATATCAATAAATTTTATGAATTTGACTAACAAAGAAATTTATATGTTAAATGGAAACAAATATTAGAAATGATAAATTATATATAATTAAATTAAAAGTGAAGAAATTAGTAGAGTGTAATTATGGTTTAAATCAAATGTGAAGAGGAAAATATACAAATGATTTATGATTGAATGAGGGAAGGTGTGAGGGGCTGAGTCTGATACACCATACATGTATGTCAATTCCTCATTAAATGGATGGCTTTCCTTTTCCCTCACATACCCACTACTTTTTATATATTATTCTGGGAAAAAGGGAACTTGAAATACAAATGCTGGTTAGAGTTGGCGTTGCTGGGCATGTGCAGATATGTAATAAACTGACACGCAACGCATCCCCCATTCCCATTATACTTGTAAATCTTGGAGGATGGATATACTATTGCACTGCACTGCTCTTCCGTATAACACTCATCACTACATTCTTACATGCATATATCTAGATTACGTACAACTGAATGCTCTAACAATTCTACACATTGAGGGTTCATGCCCAAGTGTATTTATTACAATTTATCAATTGACTTCCACCAAACAACTTAACTACAACCATTATATATGCATATTAGCCAGCTACCTTTGGTGTGTGTGGATGGAGATTTGGCCTCGACTTGTACCCATTTGTTAGAAATAAAAGGATTTTACCATCTATATATGCACCCTAGTTGTAGAAACCCACCAAAACCAATCATCTATGCCGGAAACAAAGATTACAAAATATTTAAAGGGGTTAAGTACTCCTTGTTTACATGTTACAGGAACATTATTATTGAAATTTTTTAATAAACAGATAGGGGTCAATGCGTCTGGCCACATGTAGATATAACCAAAAAGAAACAAAGATTACAGAAGATCACTTCTTTGATCAGTGGTCAGGCCCATACTGCTTCCTAATTATGTTAAAATGGGGCGTTCAGATAATGTTGGATCTGCATCAAGGAAACCCATAACACACCCATGCATATCCTACACATACTCGTGAATATATAAGCTCATCCAAATGGATATATATGCATTTAATACTTTTTTTTTTTTTCTATATATTTTGCTTTCACCATCACCACCCACCAATCCAATAATATAGTTTTGATTATTAAGATCATCAGTACTACTGACACATATAAGGCATTGGATTTAAATTAGATAATATATTCTAAGATTGTTGTAAATATATTCAACCATGTATATCTAATGAAATCACACCCATCTTCCATTAATGTAATAATAAATAAAATATGATATAATATATAAAAATTATGAAATTTGTATTATTTGAGTTTAAGAAGATTATCCAAATATACAATTACTTATTTTAAATTTTCTGCTTATATTAAACATAATGATGTCCAGAAAATATATTCGGCCCAATCTCTATAAAGAAAGTATTTACAAGGGGAAATAGATTTGCCTTGACAAGGCCCGTCTGCCTACCAAAAAACAAGCCCTTTGGGTCAGTCTGGTTGCGAGGTGTAGCACCCCTCATGTGACACAGAATTGTTTATCCAACACCGGAAGGACACTAAGATTTGAACATACAAAGGGATTATCTTCACATCCCAACAACCCCTAAGAAGTCGGAAATTTAGGCTTAAAAGACTTAATCCTCTCAATGGTAGGATTCCTTGGAGATTACAACCAACCGGGAGCATATTTGTTGAATGTCGTCCTGAGTCCTAAGGGGTAATGTTTAGTCATTCGATAGGAAACTAAGGCTGTAAAACCAAACTTTCTCCTTCCGATTAGGTAACATTTTCTGCACAAGCACATCCACACTCCATCTTTCAAACATTCTTATCAAAAAATTATTCTTTCATCTTTTAAGCACCCATATTCTCTTAATTTTATATTTTTACAACTATTTACTAGTTTGATCATTGGAGTACTAACGTATTTTTTACAGATCCCCTTCTCAAGCTTGCAAAGAGTTCAATCCAAAGACTTAATTAACGAGTAATTTTTTATTGCATCACATAACAAGGTAGAGAAATGTTATCTTCACATGCATATTTAGGGGGAAGCAGAAAACTAAGTTGCAATTGGTTTCATAAAGTATTTCCTAATAATGAGGTATAGGAGTGATTATAAGTTTGAGAAGAGCATAAGCAGGTTCTGAACAAAGAATTAGATGGGAGGTGAGGTTGATGGGGATCCAGCATGTGATTGGTGATGTTTTCATTGTCCTCATCAATGCCTACGTACAAATACATCCCATAACCAACTTCAACATGATGTGTCGACCGTCGTGTAATGCCTCCGCTATTTCTCTTCTTCTCAAACTCTCCTAACTTGTTCAATACCACAAACCCTAACTATTTATAAACAATTAAAGTTAAGTTGTACTTCTTTTAGATTGCATAATGGCTCCGTGGCCATGCCCTCCTTTTATATTATTTACTATCTTGTATATATAAGGACTGTAGATTTAATTTTATGTATTTATATTTATTTTATTTAGATGATGCGTTTAAAATGATTTTTTCTTTCTTTTCTGAAACAGATTATTGGGTTATATATTTTATTTTAATTCATAATATATTTTAAAATGTGCAAAATTATTTTATTATATTCACATGGAGAGTTTATGCCAGGATAACTAGTATTATAAATTTAAAATTTGTTTGACTTCTTCTTTTTCAATGTAAGCACTTATGTGAGATAAAAATAAAAAAGTCTAATCAGTAAAAAATCCCAAATAAAAAAGTGTTTCCGTCCTTTTTTCCATAAGTGGTAGGAGATTTTTCATGTAAGGTTGATGTGTCACAAAAAAGAAAAGAAATCAAGTCCAAAATTTGTCCACTGTCAAAACCACTTTTAAAAAAGTTTGGTGGCCGTAGTCCTATAATTAACTAAAAAAAATTAATTTCGAATTACTATTTGTCACCCCTATATCTACAATTCTTATTTTGCCTACCCCTTTGTATGCAAGACAGTAAAAGCAATTAAGCGATTTAATTTGTGTCCTCATCTTCCCAGTGAATTCATTACACCTAATTCAGTACATGATCAAACCAAAACCAGTTATTTTATTGCACTTCAACTCTATATATACCGCAAGACCAGTGAGTCTTTTGTGCACTCTTCCAATCCCAAGTAAGATTAGCAATATATATTCCTAGCCTTGAGTCGCTGCTAAGAGTTGTAAAAGCTATGGCAGGTTCAGGGTCACTTAAGCTTGCCTGTCTCATAATCCTTTGCTTGGTAGTGACTGCTCCTCATGCAGAAGCAGCCATCTCTTGCGCTTCTGTGATGACCAAACTCTCTCCATGCTTAAGCTACATCAAAAGCGGTGGTGGGCTGCCACCTGCTTGCTGCAGTGGAGCTAAGTCCCTCAATGATGCAGCCAGCACTACACCTGACTTGCAGGCCGTTTGCGGTTGTATAAAAATTCTTGTTCCGAGCCTCAGGGCCAATCCTGCATACATTAACAGCATCCCAGCAAAATGCGGAGTCAATCTTCCCTACAAGTACTCCCCTTCACTCGACTGTTCAAAGTAAGATATTCCATCCCTATTATTTTGCACATTGATTTTCGTTACCGTGCCCTATTTCTATTGAGATAGAGACGGTTGTTGTCCAAAATAAGTTAGGGATGAAACGGCTTCTTGTCTGTCTTCCTTTGCAGGGTGGTCCGTTGAATTGATGAGACTTCCCAAGAGAAGAATATATAATAATAATCATAAAGAATGAATAAGATGTGGAGCTCCTTCAGTTAATTTTTCAGACTGCTTGCTGTTGTTCAGGCGGCAGGTGTCTTTTGGTTGTGTAAATTGTTGCAGGCCTATCTGTAGCAGGACTAAAATTATGTGGCCTCCTCCTGAAATCTGCTTGTAGTAAAAGTGTAATTGCAACAGTAATATATGCATTCTGTTCTAAACTTCTGTAGCCTCTCTTCTTCTGCTCAAAATTTTTGGATCAACTACTTAACAAACTTGTGTCATGGCAATGATGAACAACCCATTGGGAACAAATAAATTATACCGACATGTCTGCAGGCACGGGTTGTTCACAAAGCTAGGACTTAATGACAGTATGGTGTATATTTCCCAAATTTCTGTAGTTAGAGAAAGACAGGCGAGCAATACTAAATTGTCTTCCAAACATTGTTTCCTAGACCGGTGGATTATGACGTTTTGTTGGCAGTAGCAAAAACCATACTGAACAAAGAGAGAAACATAGTTATGGTGGCAATTCAGTTAATACGCTCTTACAAAAACAGACGATTCAGCTCAGATTGATATGTAAAAATTCAAGAATCTCTGAGATCAATGCAGTAAAGAGAGCAGTGAAATGAACCAAGTACATCAACAAAACGAGACGAATTGAGTACCTTGAGTAAAAGGAGTTGGTGGAACAGATCAAATTTCAACACAAGAAACAGGGATATAAAGTAGCTCAGAATGCCATTCTTCAATCGGGTTTAAAAGGCCTGAAATTTGGAAGACCGCCTGCATTTCTGTACACAACATAATTGAGTCCTAACAAAGACCACCTAATCAAATCATGTAAATGGCAAACAGCTTGGCACCAGTGACTGGTGAGGGGAAAGCCTTCACTTTTCATGTGCGGCATCCAACTGTTAAATATTCATTTGTGTTGGGCCAGTTGACTCGTGATAATGGGCTCCCATTGGGCCTGCTCATCATTGTTTGATTTATTCGCACATTCAAGTTTTTGACTGGCTTCATTACCAAACACCTGCCCAGGAATGCAAATCTCGACCCGACTTGCACCATGTTCGGGCAAACCCGTTACTGCAACGGCTAGTCACTGCCACTGCCAGAGTCGGCTCCCACAAAGACAAAGTGGCAGAAATCCCACTTGAAGTAGCCTTTTGCTTCTCTGCTCTGCTGAATCCATGACGCAAGCGTACCAGCAGCAGCCATGGACGCTCAGCCTTCGAGCTAAGGCCAAAAACTTGGATTTCAAATTGAAGGCATCAAGAATGTTGCCCGTTTGCAAGCTTTTCCGATTCTCGATCCAGTTCAAGCTCCATCCTTATTTTCTGGAAATCAAATCCAAACCCGAATCCTCTTTTTCCTTGAAACCAAAGTGTTTAAAGCTCATATTCCTTGAGATATTCAAGAAATTTCAGAACAAACGAGCAAGAAACAAAGGCATTGTGAGAAGCTGGCTCGCTCATAAGGTATCATCAATCTTACTTCATTTTCAATTCTACTGATTCTGGTTGTTGAGAGTGCAACATTGCTTGGAAGAATACTCAAATTTTCTTTTTGATTGAAGAATTACTTGTACGGAAGAAGAAAAACCTGGATTTGGTTGTGGGTTCTGCTTTCGGCAGTGGTGGGCTGTTTCATTGTTATGCAGTTGAGCTATTATTTAGGTGAAGGCTTCCTGTGGAAATATTCTTGCAAGGCTTTGAATTATGCTGCACCTTCTGGCTTCTTATACCAACTTTCCAAGGTAGTTGTAGCCAGAATTTCATTAGATCAGTCTTTTTTATTTATTTAATATTTTGGATTGAAAACATTAACCCATCATCCGACATTTTCAGGTAATATTTGATGGGATTTGTGGATGGTTGGGTTTGTAGTCCATATTTGATGTTTGAAATCTTTAGCTGGCTGGATGGATGTCGACGCTTTTTATGAAAATTTCTGAGGCGCCGGAATTTGTTTGACTGAAATACGGAGGAAGAGGTGTGTTTATTTTAAATGAATGAAAATTGAAGGATAAAATTAACATTTTAAGCTTGTCTTTCTTGTTATTCTGTATTTCCTTGGAATTTGGGAGGTAATTGTTTTTGGGTAATTTTTTAATTTTGTATGCTCCCATCCCACTCCCAGGTTTACTACAAATTAAGGAAATGAATATATGTTATGAACACCAACCCGTTTTTGTTTGATTTTTACTTTTAATGTAAAATAAGAGTAGATTATGCCTAGTTTCTATATTTTGGTGATGTATTTGAATAGTGAAGAAATAAAAGCAAACAAAGCCATTTTTCCAAAGATTATGAATTGAAATGTTGATATAGCAGTATCAGTATGTCCATTTGTTGTGCGGTTGATGAATTGGGCATCATGCAGGGGGGGGGGATGTATCTATATCTGTATGTGTGTGTGTTGCATGCATTGAATGTTAAGAAGAAACCAGGGAATGGATTTCTTCAAAATGGGTGTGAATTGTGAATTGTGATGCCTCTCCAAATTGACATTTTCTTCTTCTTCTCTTCAAAATCAACTTAGTCCCATACATTTCCAAATCAAAATCTCTGGCCAAGAATATTCTACTACTACGCATCCTAATCCTATCGTACTATATTGAAGATAGAATTTTGAAAACTCCACTCTCGTTTTTTAATTTTATGTCAGAATAAAAAATAATAGTAGGAGAATATAATTATATGATATATTCTTTTTAAAAAATAATCATTTTATTTATATTTATATCACTATTCCAGAGCAAAAAGAGTTGCAAAATGTTAAACGTAAGTTTGGTGGGGTTAGAGCATGAATGATGTAAGGTAAGGCATCCTGTATTCCTAGTTTGATGTATGCTGGTCTCAGAAATTGCAATCATTATTACGGCACAAATAGGCGTTTTGTAATTGAAATGAAAGTGGAAATAGGGGAGGGGGGGCGGCGTGGGTGAGAATAATATAATATGATTGGCGCTTGTGCTGTAGAGTCAAACACCCATCTTCATCAATCTCTTTGACTGCATACCATTTCAATGAATATTAATATTATATATTCGAAAAAGAGAATTAAAAAAAAAAAAAAATAGTTTGATGACGAGAATTTCATAGTTTGACGGGGGCTTTTGAGTCTTTGTTGAATATTGTATTCAAATCTCTGATTTACCCCCTTTCCTTTCACAAATATGTATATATATAGAAGATAATTAATAATTTTTGTTTTTTGAACTATAAAAAGGGAAAAAGAAAAAAGTTGAGGTCAAAAGTGTAAAAAGACAGCAAGAAAAGGCAATACGTCGTCCTTGTATGGTATGTTATGTTATGAATTACAAACAAATAATCATTTTCTTTCTTACTTATAAAAGTGGGGGGGTGGGGTTTGGGTTTGGGTTTTGGTTTGACCACTGCTCATTATATATATATTCTCTCTCTTTCTCTCCCCCAAAAATCTTCCTTTGCATTTTCCCCATTTATATTCATTTGACCTGCCTCTAGGGTTTTTATGCTTTACCAATATTCATTCTTAAATTCTCCATCATTCAAATTTCACCCTGTTGATCACTCAAAATCCTACAAGATCCTAAACTCTTCAAAGATTGAGCTGAATTTCGCCCTCGGTTAGTTTTCTTTTTTTCTTTTTGACTCTTTTTTTTTTTTTTTCCTTTGGCTACATGTTTCTCGGAGTAATTGGGATTTTCTGATGAATTTAGGGAGATTTAGCTTGGGGAATCTCATCGCCAGAATTTCTTATTTGTTTTTTGAGCCCCATTTTCCTTGTTGTAAATTACTCATGATTTTCGTTTTGGGTGGAAATCTGACGTATTCTTGGATCTGGACTTGATGTTTCCGTCTACCCTGATATTTTCCCTGTGTTCATAACAAAAAGGAATTGAACTAAAAAGTGACGTGTTTTTATTTGTTAGACAAATAATTGCTACATGTAATAGTATATGATAAAGCTCTCCTATGATTGTATTTATTTACTTCAAGGAATTTCCACGATTGCATTGACGGAATAGTAGTATGAATTGTTGCTTACTAACAGCTTTGGGGCTTTGTTACGAGTAAATTTCACTCTGCTAGATATGCGTGAGCGTGAGAGATTAGGTAATCTGTGAGTCAGAGGAAATGCCTTTATCTTTGGATTCAGCACCTTGGAGTTCCCCGGGAGTGAAATACACCTCGCTTTTTTTTTTTTTTTTTGACATTCTTCTGAGTTTCTATGATATTTTTCCTTGAATTCTGATGCTTTTCTCTATATAGGAGAAGTAACATTTGACACATTTATTTGCTAATATTCATGGACATGTATTTTGCTTCGTGAAGGCCTGGAACTGTATCCCCTTTTTGGTCAGATGCATTGGTTGATTTCCATTTTTTAATCTGTTAATCCACCCTTGGGCTATAATTTTTTATTTTTGATAAGCAGAATGGAATCCCGTGATACTTGGTTTAGAGAATTCACACTTTGAGACGTTAGCTTTGTAATTTTGCTTTATAATTATACGCATTTAGTATTCTTTTTCCTTGGCAGGAACTTATTCTACCTGGTCAGAAGCTGAAGCCTTTCACCTGCAATATGGGATGTTTTACGGTTTTAAAGAGAAAGAAGAAGAAATCAGAGCAGAGCATCTGTGTTAAACGCGTAAACCCACAGGAGCAGTCACCAACTGTGTTACCTGAACCACAAACCCATACACGTTCCCTGCAGTCTGCGCCCCCAAGCTTTAGAACTAGAGTGAAACCTGTTCAGTCAAATAATGGAGTAAGCAATAGCAGGATACGAGCATTATCAGCTCCATCAAGTCTCGATGCTGCAGAACAAGATGTGCTCGAGTCTATAGAATGCGAGGGACAAGAAGAGCCAAGGAGTCGCTTTGGGTCAATGAAGGAATATAATTCACCAAGTCCTCAACCTCTTCCTCTCCCATCCCCACGGGGTAATAATGCTCTTAAGGCTACGACAAGCTTTAAGATGATAAATGCTAGTGGCCCCCTAAATATGTCTGGACCACTTCCTCTACCTCCTACCTCACACCCAACTCTAACAGCTAAAGGAGTGCTTCCTAATTTTTCATTTGATGAAATTGCATCAGCTTGTCATAACTTCTCCCCTGAGAGATGTATGTCTGAAGGTCTCTCTTCTGTCATCTACCGAGCTTCTTTTGCAGAGGATGCATCCGGATCAAGGAAGCTCGAAGCCACTGTGACTCGCATTCACCCTTGCAACCAGGTATTGTTAGACTTGTTGCAGTTCAGATATATGATTGATTGGTGTTTCTTAACCTAGCTACAAGTTCCTGCCTCACATTATCGTCTCATGATTAAGATGCTCACTGGGACAGAGAGGGGAGAACCCCTTACACTGCATTCACCGCTTCATTCTACATTGAGCATCATACCTCCTTGTATCTCCCATCTCTTCGACACGGTTCCTGTGCTCTGCATGAGTGGTCATACTTACTAGGATAAAAATGGGGGAGCCTGTTACTCTACATTGGTGGCTCTCTTTCCATGTTGAAGTTCACATCTTTCTGTCTACGCCCTTATCTAGATTTTTTACTGTTTGTGGCAAAACTAATATAAATACCCAGTATATCCAAAGATCTAACTTTCTCAATGATCCTGTTGTAGAATTAGCTCCAATATACTTTCCAATTTCAGTTGGAAGACATTTTTAACATCCCGTAAATTTTTATTTGTCTAACAATGATTTATGCTTTTCCAGGGTTTAAAGGAATTTGTGAATGATGTCAATACACTTGCATCTTTGCAACATCCATTCCTCTGTAAATTGATTGGTTTTCATGCACGCGAAGGCTCAGACCACAGGATGTTGGTTTATGAGAGGCTATTTCATGGGAGCTTAGATAGGCTTCTTTATGGAAGATCAGATGGTCCACCCATTGACTGGAATGGTAGAATGAAAGTTGCTTTATGTGCTGCACAAGGTCTAACCTTCCTGCACGAGGAAGGACCCTTTCAGGTAATCAAAATTATCCAACCATTATAACTGGATCAGGAATTTAGTGGTTTCAGCATGATACGCAATTAGTGTTTGTTCCTTGTTACTATCATCAGTTGAGATTTGGAGTTGGATTTCACTAGTATTTTAGAGTAACTTGTGCTTTTGCTGCTGGATAGGCAATGTTCCATGATTTCTCAACTGCAAACATACAGATTGACAAGGATTTTAGTGCAAAGCTTTCTGGATATGGTTGCATCAGCCACATTCCAGAGGCGGATATCTCCAGCGGCTCAGCTGTAAGTGCTTTTATTAAGTCAGTCTTAACATCATTTTCTTGCCACTTTCTGGATGATGCTGCGGTAAAGCTACAGCGCAGCTTGCAACTCATTATCATCTTGCTGAAATAACGCAATATCCGTTCAGGCTGTGGCAAATCTTTCAGTGGAGACACTGGAGAGGGGGTTACTAACCCCAAAGAGCAATGTCTGGAGTTTTGGGATCGTACTTCTTGAATTGCTCACTGGCAGGAAAAATCTTGATAGTCGGCACCCGAAGGAAGAGCGAAATCTAGTGAAGTGGAGTAGGCCATTCCTGGCTGATGACTGCAGACTGTCACTAATCATGGATCCTCAGTTAAAGGGTCGATTCCCAGCCAAAGCAGCAAGGACAGTGGCTGATATTGCCCAAAGATGTCTCCAAGTAGATCCATCGGAGAGGCCCACCATGAGAACCATTGTAGAGCATCTCAAAACCATACAAGATATGAAGTATACCTCTCGGTTCCCTCTACAAGAGCCTGGATCAATTAGTGGGAAGCATATGTCGAGATCACCCAGCCTGAATGGCATTGTCACTCCAGCTCCAAGATCAAATTTTCCTCCCCCAACTCTGCATGCACTGCCTTTGGCTCTACCTCCCAGAACAAGTTCATCCACACTCTCATTGGAGGAAATTGATCGACAGGAAAGCCGGAGATCATCATCCTCAACTGTTCGTAGATCTAGTGCGAAGGATTTTGATAGTCAATAGTGAGCATTTTTTAATTTTTTCTTGAACGTTGTGAAATGTAGTCTTACATATTATATAGAAGATAAGATATTTTCACACAATTGGCTAGAAATGATTTGTGGGCTTCATGTTTTTGTAAATAAAGTTCTTTTTTCTCTTGGCGTGCGGTAGTTTCTACAACCTTGAAGTGCTGCTGAAAAATTGCTTTAACTTTTTCTTTTTTCATGTGTGTATACTGATGTCATTTTATGTATGTATTGAACTAGGAATGAGTATTGAACACTTCTGGATGCAAGTGTAGAGGTTGCGATCTTTTTGAAACCTGTACATGTATGGATGTCTCATGTTACTTGTCAAAAGAAGAAAAGTTTGTATTGCGAGGGATTAGGTTCATGTATGCTGCAAGCTCGAATAATAAGTAATATGACTTTGTATTTCGCATGATATCATCATCTTTAGGCATCATTCTGAACATGTTCTACATGTATGTATGTGATATGCTTCACTTGTAGCAAGGATTGACCAATAAAAACTATAAGAACAAAAGAAAAAAGAGGGAACCATCAAGAAGTATCATTTTCTTTTTGGTCTTTTTCAGATAATTCATGACTAGCCTCCTCATGCTCTGGAGTAAAAGCAGAAAAACCTTGATCCTCCTGCGGTTGGGCCATGTTTGCTCCAGGTGCCTGGGGTACCACAAGTGGTGCAGACGCTTGTTGCTCAGAAACCAAGCTTGTAAGTCCATTCTGCCTTAGATATGTCTCCAAAGGCAAACTAGCTTCTTGAAGAAGACTCATCATGCTGACATGGGAAGGTGCAGTATGTTCCCGACCTGGACAACAATTTAAGTCTAGTCCTCCCTTCAAGATTTCAGCATTTTCTTGAGACTGCCCGTCGCTCTGGCATCTGAAAAGCATTTCACTTTCTGATTTCTTTGCATTGTCAGAACCAACAAGTTGTGGTGACACCTGATGAGAAACACTATCCACCTCTGCTTCCTCAGCAGCTGAGGCAAACTGGTTCCTCTGTGCAATTTCTGCTTCACGCTCTGATTGACGTTTCTTCTTGCGCATCATCAAGGTCTTAAAGCGTCGTTTGACTGTCATGCAGACATTGCACAAGCATGTGGGCTTGTGTTTGCCCTTCCCACTAGGAGGCTGTATGCACACAATGCAGGAGCAGCCTGGACGGTGCCTCGGATGTTTGGTAGTTGTTGCTACAGATGAAGCACCTGGTTCATTCATCCCACCTCCAACAGCTGCAGCATTTGTGAGAGTCTCCAGGTCCTGAGATTCATTTTCATGCACTGGTTTGAGGCTTGTGGGGACTCTCCTTTTTGTGAAGTCTACTCAACGAAGTAAACATGAAAAAGAAAAGTAATTTGTTATAAATTATTTCAATGAAACCTTACTAAGCGTGTTGCCTGGCATGTATACAAATGCACCTTGTAGTAACTTCTCTTTTGGGATGGGGGGAAGGGAGGAAGAGGAGCAAAAGAAAGTTTTATTCATTATCATAAGGGTATCATTCAATCACTAGGTTACGAACCAGAATCATCAGCCCTCTTCTCTTTTATTTATCAGTGAAGCATTTTGGAGAAAATAGGAAGGACAATCTAATATAGCAAAAACCACGGAGAGAAATATGATACCCTTGTTCATCCTGAGAAGATTCTCAAGTTCCCTGGGGCTCAACTCGTCTGGCGCAGAACATGAGCTTCTGCTCCGAAAAGAATAGCAATAATTCACTTGTAAGCATATGCATAGCTAAAGAACATTGTCAGGAACCAAAAAGGAAAATGAAGATTCTCTTTCAATCTTCTCTTTATGTATAAAAAACAAACCAACCTTGCCTGATCGGTGATGTTGTCGCGACATGTCCATTTGGGAGGGAGAAGAACATCAATGGGCATTTTTCGCCATTTAAAGCAACTATCGCATTGAGTCCATTGCTCATGCTCCCTGGATTGAGTTGTTTTCAATGTCATTCAATCTTATCTCAGAAAATGAAACTGAAGAATAAGTGTTACAGACTCGTGATATGGGCCTTAGAAGCAATTCTGTTACGTCACGCAACACTCAGATATCTATACTTATTGGTGCCATCACGTCCAAGCTAAAAGCTACAAGTTTGTTCTAGATTATCATTTCTTGCATGGACGTAACTCCCTTTTCTTTCTTCTTTTCTATTTACAGTAGGTTAGGATAAGCTTACAGGTGCACAATCAGGCAGATGCAGTCCTTAAATCAGGGAATGAAAGTAAGATATTCATAACCTAATGCTGGCATACTCAGAGAGTTTATCCGGCTCACAATTGACATACAAGGCATTGGCTAACCCTATAGGTAAAAGAAAGGAGCTTACTTCAGCGCTCGTGCTCCCCGAAGAGCGGGGGATTTCGTGACATTTCGAATTGGGTTGAATTTTACCCTATCCATCCCGGTCTAAGCTAGCCCCCCTATTCCATAACCAGTCTCGTCTAAGCTAGCCAAGCAGGATATTTTGTAGTTTGTATTAATGGGCAGACTAACCATGAGAAGTCTGCAGTATGTACATCTGTATGGTATTTAGTGCATTCGCTGCATTGGTTGATAGACAATTTCAATTGCTTTTTGGAGACAATCGAATTAGTTCTGCAGTTTAGGTTCCTGCAGACACCCAAGTCCTGTTATCATATTTTAAGGTACCTTGTCTGACTTTTTTTTATCCAAGAGAGATTCTGGCAGCACCAATCCGGTTTTTGTTTAGATAGACTCAATTGTCACAGCGATCATGTCAAAGTATATTCTTTCAGCAACTTTAGAAATCAACGCAAACAAATATATGTTAAGGACTGGGACAGTTACACATAATCTTGTTGTTTCTAATAGAGCAGAGAAACATCATGTCAGTAGATACTATTCTAAAATTTCTCATCTTACCCAGATAGACGGACAATGAAAATGCTCCTCTTGCCAAAAACAGGTGGCTCCTGAAAATGGATATACGCATCGGATCAGATCTAGTGATTCTCATTAATAGACTATTCACGTGAACTTGGAAAGTGCAAAACTTCTTACTTCAAACTCTTCAAATTCATGATCCTCAACTGAAATGGTGCTTGGCTTGGTGCTTGGTGGTGGGCGAAGCATCTCCTGTACCTCTTCCCACGACAGCCTCAGCTCCAAAGAATCATGCCCGTCAATAAGTAGTCTTTTACTCTTGGGCCCAATATTTCTTCGTTTGCGCTCTGGAAGCAGCAATGGTTGGGCCAGTAGATTGTCTCCAGTTACATTCTTCTCAATGATTTTGGGGTTGATATTCCCAGAGTAAACATTCATAGAAGAATTCCTGCTTCCTTTCAGTGACTGAAGAAGGCCAGAGTAGCCACTCATTAAAGGTAAATTTTCAGCACTGCCCAAGAGTGTTTCACCTTGAAGAGCACCACTATTCATGGAATAATGTGATTCCTGCTCCATTAACCACCAACATGATCATATCCTTTATTTAATGTAAAGTAGCATCTACGTATCTCAGCTATCAGTGTATATCATAATTTGAATAACTTATTGGTTATAAAAATTATTCCTGAGACATTGACAACTGTAGCTACCTTCTGTACAGAAATACTGTTTGATGCTTTCCTGAAACCCATCAGAAGTTTTCCTTCTGGATCCATTCGACTGAAGGTAACTGACAGGACAAGCCTCAGAGATGAGAAAACAACTTTTTAAAAAATTTGTGTACTGAAGAAAGAGAGATTGTTTGCAATACCAGTATCTCCAGCTTGTAATTGCATTGACTGAATGCAAGGGGTAACACCCTCTAAAACATACATTCTGCTATTATTGTTTGGCCAAAATCGGAATTGGAATACCCATTCTTTGCCCTTCACATCCTGAATCCTCAGAGGAAGGCCCTCTGGTTGAGAGATTGGCGGAAAATATGCCTGAAAAGTGCACTATTAGGTTAATTTCATAAAGAACATGAGAAAAGCCAAGGATAGCTTGAGTAGGTGTTTCTCTTTTCTGTCTCACATTTTCTCAGGGATGGGGAGGTGGCATGAGAAGGTACCTCTATAACAGTTGGCAAACAAATAGAAGCACATTCATGCTAATAATCATTTTTCGTAATTCAAAGAGTGTACAGTAATACTTCCAAACATCAATCGCCAGATTAATGACAAACTTACCTCAGCACATGCTTTAGGAAGAACCAGACGACCGATTCGGCCAGCATCACTAGCACTCAAAACCTTTTCAAATAAGGGAACAATGGTAGAATTTGAGCTTGAAGCAAATTAAGGAAATGAACTCCCTACGAAGATGTTTAAGTGATTAACTCTAATACGACAGTTGTGAAGAGATAGAAAGCTGGTAAAGAAGATGATTTGTTAAGGATACTCTCCAGATATTTGCTGCAACTCCTGGTCTGTTATTCGAGGCCAATAACGTGGAAGCAACTGATTCTTGACCCTTCCTTCCACAGGTGGCCTTGCAACACGCAACTGCGAAATAGTGCCAGAGTTTGTCTCTAGTCCTGCAGCCAGAATGGAATTCGGTAGCCTTGGTAGGAGATGGCGGGGCCTGCACCCCTGTTGAAATGAACATATTGCGGTGCTCAATTGCCTTTCTTCAGCAATCACCCCAGTTAAGGAATTTGAGTTTGACGAGGCAGACAGACTGATGCTCAAGTTCGTCTGGACTAATGATTCATGTACACTTTTAGCACTTCTAGTTTCTTGCAATGCGTCGCAGCTTTTTGATGGTCCAATGGATGACTGATTAAAGCTTGGCAACAGTTTATACCCAATTTCTCCTGAACCAGCAAAATCATCTTCCTGTTTCCTTGGAATTGTATCAACAGTCTGGGGTGGTGGCAAGTGTTCTTGGCGGTCATTTTCAGCATCATCACCAGATTGTGCAGGAGCCATCCTACAAAAATTTAGATCACCGCCATTTTCTGTAGACAGATCACATGCCTTATGTTTTTCTTCCAATGGTGTCTGCATAAAGCTTTGGAAGAATCAGACTATATTTCGATTGGAGGAACTAAAATTTCCCACAGTTACATGTGGAATATTTCGTTGAAAGTTTAATATTCTGCATCACTAAAAATTCTCAGAACAATTTAACATCTAAAGTGTATTAAACAATATATATCTTCTATGAATGAAGAAAATATAATAGAAAGAGTAACAGATATGATCACTTGATTCAAGATAGTTGAAACAGTACAAAGCTCCATAATCATTCCTAGAATTTCACGCACATGCACACACATTCACATAAAAAATGTCTATAAAAAACACATCAGGAGCGCCATCAGAAAATTAGATATTGATGCATCCATTGTCCAGTGGCTTACAATTTAAGCATTCATAAATTGTTCTTACAGAAGGAAGCTTAGAACTCTTGCTGCAGCCTTTACAACTTACACCACCAGTGTCAAGTAGCTCGAGCAATGAACTAGAAGCAATGCACCCACAATGAAGACGCTGCCAATGTAAAAACCGATAAAGCTCTGTCAGTACAAATCGACTAGGATTCTGTAAGAGATGTACAACATTGAACTGAATAAGGACAAGCGATCCAACGACTCACCTTCCCACATGAAGCGCACTCCCTCCAACCGGTTTCATCTGAATGGAACATCTCACAGAAGACCAATTGTTTATAGGCAGTCCTGTTGTCAACTCATTTCCAAGTGTTAATATTCTTGACATTAGTTCATCAACTATTATAAATGCCTCTAAAGATCAAATAAGTAGCACAAACTCGAGAGGATAAATTCTTGGTTCAACTCAAATCTCAAGAACCAATGTTAATGCATTGTTCTATGATAGAAGAGCATGCTTAACATCAACATGTTACAGATAGAAAATAAAGGAAAGTTATTATGATTAAGGTTTTAAAATTCCACCGAAAATCTGTGCTGTCTCCTATTTGAACCACACCCTGTTGCAGATACTCAAATCCTCTGACAACCAAAGTTACCTTGCATACACAAGATGCTCAACAAATTCCCATGTTTCCAATCGACAATTGTACTAGAGAGAGATGTCTGAAAATATGATTTAAAGATTGGGTTGTGCACAATAACCTTGCATTTACCAATTCTCAACGCTGCTTTTTAACATCTACGCATATTAGTTTTGCAGAAACTGGAGACCAGATTCCTGCATCGCGGATAAGTGCCATGATATTTTACCTAAAAAGAAAGAAAGTTGACATTCAAGCAAACACAATTGCGTTGGTATCTTGATGAGTTATGCTTTACTTTAGATGTATTACAGTTTATAATATGCTGGCGTGCCTGATAAAAGAAAGAGTCAATACTTGTCTATTTCCCCAAACCCCCAAAAGGAGGAATTAAAGCCAAGAAAAATAACATTTGTCAGAAATTAGAAGGTCCAGTCAGCTCAAATTTCACAGATATGCTAAAATTTCAGTTTATTCGAAGAAATTGAACATGAAAAACAGCAGCTAAAACAAAATTCGACATTGATGACACGAAATAACAAAGAGGCAAAGATTTCGGTGAGAAAGAGGGAAAAAAAAGGGAAGAGCCAAGAAGAGAAAGAAAGAGATAACCCGTACCCGCAATTATCACATAAAGTAGCAAAACCACCAGATCGCAGAGGCCAGCCCTTTCTCCATTCCAGGGAGTTTGAAGAAGCGCACATCCCATTCATGCACACCCCACCCTCCATTTTCAAACACTTGGCGAAGTGGGAAAACACAACCGAGAAAGAGAAAAAAATAGCACAATAAGTCAACTGAATTGAGGCAAAGATTTATGTATATTTAAAATAATTAAAAGAAATGGAAAATAGGAAGTGGGAACTTACCAACTTATAGCAGTTAGAAGTAAAAAAAGGGAGATGTTTTTGTGTTTGAGGAAGAAGAAGGCGTGTTGATTGGCCCTAATTGAAGACTTGTTTGACTAGAAGAAGAAGAAAGGCCGGGATTGGGGAAGAAATCCCGGCATCCGGGAGGTGGATCGGGTATGTGATTTAATTATGCGAGCTCAGGAGATATGCATGGGGGAGATGAATTGGGGTTGAGAAAATCCATGCAACAATCTTGATGAACATACATCGCTTCTTCCATTTTCTTTTCACTCCTCCTCCGATGCTTATTTATCTTTTTTCTTTGAATATGCATTGACATGGAAATTGTGAAAGCTTTACATTTGCTTCTGAGTTTCATAATCATAGACCACAAAGATTTGGATAACCTTAACCATAATCGTGACTTGTAATACTTGCTAATTAAATTGCTTTGCTTTAGCAAGAATCAATGATCATGTATGTTGTTGTCAAGCTCCAATTTGGTAAGCCTAAAACTAAAACTAAAACTAAAACTACTCCTCCTCTTTCAACTAGCACCACCTACACTCCAATTTGCATGCAAAATGAAGTAATTACAACAATCTCAATGCTTTTGAATTACCAAACTAGTTTCATGATAGCCATACTGTTTCTTTATTTGTCTAGTATAAGGTTTAATGCAAAGGATAATAGGATTCTTTTGTAAAATTGATGAGATAAAACTCAGAAGAGTGTATGTGGGCAATTAATTAATAGGGAATACCAATCAAGAAATGGTGAGTAAATGTCTAATCAATCCCTAAATATGTTGTTAATGCCATGTATATATGAGAGAAAAGTGAAAATGATACCAGTATCAATGTACATGATAATAATGGTCAAAACAAAATTAAGAGGCAGATGAGATCCCACTTTTGCACTAGTACTAGTACCCCCCACATGTTGCCTTCTTTTTATCCGAACAGATAACTAATTAAAAAAAAAACAACCACCGCAATGGGGGGTTTGGTTGGCTGCTTTTGGAATTCGCATGCAACAAAGATTCCTTGCTGCCTCCCTCAAATTCCCAGAATACCCTCTCCTCATTCCAACAATCTTATTTATGGTGTGCGCCAGCTGTATACCTCGGATGGTGCCCCTAACCTCCTGTTTGTGTGTTGGTTGGTTGGTGCACGCAGCACGCTTCTTTCTTTCTTTCTTTCTCTCTCTTTTGGACTTGGTGTTGAAGCAATCATCATTACCGTCGGTTCATTTGTAATTGTGGGAGTTTCCATTTCCAACCAAGTGGACTCCTAAATGCGAGATGACGTCCATAAGCAATCACAGGTGACGTCATTAACTGGATGGAGGGATGATGTTTTGTTAATTGTTATTGTTACTGGTAGTGGTGGGGTTGTTCTTGTTCTTGTTACTTTGGTTTCTCACCTTCTCTAGAACATGGAACATGAAACATGAACATGGGCACCACCTAATTCTGGATAACGAAATCTTAACCACTCACTACATGTTGTACAATGTTACTCAATTCTCGGGCCAAGAAAGAAGGGGAATCTAATTGTCATCCAACTTTATTGGATCGTTATAGGCCCAGTTTGTTCCTCTCTACTTCACGGACTTTGGAGGATCAATCTCAGATTGGGCCTGCCTCTATAGATAAGAAATCAGACAATAAAAGCAAAATGAATGTACATCATAAGCAGAGTTGCTCGTCCTCAACCCACTTCTTTCTTTCCTTCTCCCTTATCCTAGCTACTAGCCTCTGCTCCTCACCATTTTCCCACCGTTGAGGTTTCCGGTTCCCTCCATGGCGGGAATCTCCGCTTTCAAATGCCCCTGTTTCCGCCCACCCTCTTCCTCTCTCTCTTACGCTTCTAACCCCTTCCTTCTCCCCCACCTCAGTCTTTCATCCCCCCGCCGTCCCACATTTCCGAGTAAGTCGTTTCCTTGTTTATTTGTGTTTCCACTTAGCAATAACTGATCGCTTGCATTGTAAGTGCTGCTCTGTTTTGATTGCAGAAATATATGCAATTACAAGCAACGACATAAAAGTGGGCCTCAACATTGAAGTGGATGGAAATCCTTGGAAGGTTATTGGTAATTCCTCCTTATTTTGTCTACCTGCTTTCCTTTTTCCTTCTTATATGCTACTTAGTCCGTGTTTGGCTCAGCTGCACTATTATCCAGGAATTCTTTGAATTCATGCGTGCCTTGCGCTGTTATATACTAAATGAGTACGTATCTGCGTTCGCGGGTGCGCTAGGGATTTAGTATACCAAAATTTTTCCTTGTTTTTCCTTTAAAAGAAATTGCACTTGTCAGTTGTAATTTTGGTTTCTGGCCATTTTTTAGAGTTCCTCCATGTGAAACCTGGGAAAGGGGCCGCTTTTGTAAGAACCACATTGCGAAATTATGTGACTGGAAACCAAGTTGAGAAAACTTTCAGAGCTGGAAGTAAGGTAATTACTATAGAGCTGCTGCATTTCTCCTGTTCTATTCAGTTTGCTGAATGTGTATGTAGCTTATCATGCTCATTGTTGAAGATTATTTCATGTAGGAAGACACTTAAAGTGGTTATTCTTGAAACATTCTAAGGTGCATATAGGTTTATGTTGAATTCATTGGCCCAATTACTTTTCCATCTTCATTAACAACTTGATTTGAGATGTTTGATGCAAAGCTTGTCAGCATGACCAAACCCAATCCACAACACTAGTAGTTATTACCAAAAAGGTCAACAATGCTCCAATTATATTGCAAATTACCAGTTTGAGTGCTAATGTTATTTCATTCTACTCTTTTGATAGATAGAAGAGGCTGACATATTCAAAGAAACCAAGCAATACACTTATAAAGATGGTTCCCAATATGTTTTCATGGACTTGGTAAGTCATTGTACTTTCACTTTCATATGTGTAGCTTTGAATATATAATGTGATTGTGATTGCTTTATCAGTACCAAGCACACACAAAACTATTATGCTTTTTCATTTTTGACTGCGCCTTTCCCCTATTTGTACTCGTAGTATAATAATTAGTAAGAGAGCAAGTAGCTGATTCCAAACCAGCATATTGCTATTTATGTTTAATTTTTGGAGAAGTACTACACAAATAAGCAGTTACTCTTTCCTGAGTCCAGTAGATGCATATTGTAAGACTTATACATCCCACAAGATAGAAGATGATATCTTAGATCCATGTAGAAGCCTGTAAGGACTCTGTTTTATCTACTGAATTGGCCTTAGAGAAAGAAAGTGAGTTGGATAGATTACACGCTTGCTTGGCTTTAATCTGAACCCATTTTCAGGCTTCTGTTAGACTAAATTTGATGCATACAATTGATTTTGTTTCATTATTTACTCTCTCCTGGTACTCATGCGCACACATGGCTTACTGTACAACTCTTTAAACAGGTGAATTAGTCTGATTTCTTTGTAGTAAAAGTTAATGCCAACTCCTGGAATATATGTTCCAGAGTACATATGAAGAATTCCGCCTCAACGAGGCAGATGTTGGAGATAAATCTAAGTGGTTAAAAGAAGGCATGGACTGCAATTTGCTATTCTGGAAGGCGAAGGTTAGTGTCAACTTGAGCTGTCGTAGTTCAACATTTCTTTACCATTTAACATTGGTTTTTTAAGTGATTATAATGTTCGACCTCTCATATTTGTCTTCTTCTGGGAGGAGGAAATTGCTTGTGAATAGAAAAGTGACTAACTGTTAACATTGATGTAGGTCATTGATTTTGAACTTCCTATCACAGTGAAGTTGAAAGTCGTGGAAGCTGATCCTGGTGTAAAGGGTGACACAGCTCAAGGTACTCTTAGGAGTTTCTGTTTTTTTAGGACCATTGTTCTAATGAGATGAAAAAAATGAGAGGAGTTGAATAGGGAGCAACAAATGTATACCATGAGCCTTCATATCTAATTGCGTCATACTTTAAGCTAATTGCTTCATATGTTCACATAACTGGTTTCTGTTTGGCTGCAGGAGGATCTAAGCCCGTTACTCTTGACACTGGTGCTGTGGTTAGTGTCCCATTGTTCATAGGTGTTGGTGAGGAAATCTTGATAGATACTAGAACTGGGCAGTACATGAGCCGTGCGTAGCTTACTTGTTATCAATTTTTGGTGCACTTGATGGTTTGCAAAATCCGGCATTTATTTTTTTCCATTTGTGGATTTGAGAACAGTCCATCAGGTCCTGTAGTAAATGGGTTTCAGCTACTCCTTCATGCAAGAGAAGCAACCATAAGAGAGATAATGCGTTCTTTTTTGTAATGGAAGCATCATTTACATCATTGAGAAGTCAAATTTTTATGATTACAGAGACTAGACAGTTGGATATAATGGAACAGAATCTTTCTCCTTGCCAGCCTACTCTATCTGTTAAATGGCCACCTATCCCTTGATAAAAACTACTACAAGAACTTCCCACTGACTTTGAAAAATTAAGAAAACAAATGAATTCTAACATAACAAATTGCCATTTCTGCTTCAGCACTCCATACACATTACAGTCTCTTGCTTATACACTGGCCATAAGATATATAAGTACTAGTCTATGCACATCACTTATTTATGCTGCACAAATTCCGCTGAGCTCAGAAAGTAAAGCCTAAAATTTCATATCATGAAGTATACCATCCATTATGTGGCCTTTGTTCAGCCAAGCAGTAGGTAGGCTTCCTCGTAGGCACCACCCCCCTTTTCAATGCCACCCCATAAACACGGCAAGCCTCTAATGACCTTCCTTGTTGATTCAACTCATCAATTAAGATGTTGAATGGAATTCCGCTAGGTTTTCTGTCTTTGTGCATCAGCATCAAAACCGCCAGTGCCTTGTCAACCTCTCCAACACAGCAAAGGGAATGAATGACAATGTTGAAGGTGAATGTCTTGGGTGAATATCCAATCTTAACCATCTCATTGAAAATCTGAAAAGCCCTGTTCGTCTCCTTTCCATTACAAAAGGCTTCAACCACCAAATCAAACACACCAGGGTAAATGGTATAGTTTCCATTCCTCATTTCTTCAAACACATTGGACACATCTTTCAGCAGCTCTTTCTCTTTTCTTGAACGCCTACACAAACCTCTCAACAAGGTGTTCATCATCCTCTCATCAACTGCTAAACCAATTTCAACCATTTCATTATAAATCCCCAAAGCTGCTTTGATTTTACCCCATTTTAACAATCCATGCAACATCGTGCTATAGCTAATGCAATCAGGCTTGCAATTCCTCTCCCTCATTCGCTTCAATAGACCAAAACCACATAAAGGCCTCCCCTCTTTGAAGTAGCCATTAAACAGGGTGTTATAGGTGACGACATTCGGCTTCAAACCCATTTCTAAAGCTTCATCCAGTAACTCTAATGCCTCATTCGACCTGCCCACTTTACAAAAGCCATCCATCATTGCAGTGTAAGTGTAAATGTCTGGCTTCAAGGACGACTTCCTGATGCCCGCCATCAAGTCATAAGCTTCCTCCACTCTCCCGACATAGCACAACCCCTTCAACAAGCAATTGTATGTGTTAATTGTGGGCTCACATCCTATTCTAGACATTATGTCAAACACCTCAAAGGCATCTTGCAGTCTCCCAGTTCCGCAAAATGAGTTGATCAATGCAGTAAAAGTAGCAACATTAGGTTGGAACCCATTTTGCAGCATGTGGTCAAGAACAATTTTAGCTTCAAACGGCTCATTTTTCTTGCAGTAACAACTGAGCAAAATTGAATAGGTCCAACTATCGGGGATTAACCCAAAAGATGATAAACTGGACTTAAGTTTAAATGCCAATTCAAACTCATCTGCTGCAACCAAAGACATGAGAAGATGATTAAACTCGGATATAGTATGCAATTCCCCATTTGTGTGAAGTAATTTTTGCAATGCTTCAAGCTTTTGTGAAGCTGGGACAGTTGAAACAGTTTCTAGAAAACGACGGTGCTCCAAATTTCTGCTACTCGTGTGTTGATAAAGACTGCGGTTTTGTTTGACGTGTGTGGCAGAGACACGGAATTTAGGTGGGTGGATTGAGTTGGTGGTGAAGACGAAAGGAAATTGGAGGGAGAAGTGGAAGGGGGTTGGCATGAGGAGAGATGATTGGATAAAGTGAGTGTTTGTCTTGGTCCGTGGTCTCTCTCTACCTCGCTTATACGCAATCCAATGTATAATGTAAGTAGATTTGAGTCCATTAAACCAAGTAAGTAGTTATATATTTTTCCAACTTAACTGTCACTGTCATCACAAAAAATATAATAAGACGGTAAATAAATTTTGATTACGACAATAACTTTAATATAGATATATGTGTTGATGATGACAATATATATATATATATATATAGGCATTTAATATATCATTCAAACCCTTAGAGATCTGCTAAATGTTTTCCAAAACATGGGGTCCTTTGGATCTGGGGCGGTGGCGGTGCCATCTTTTCTTGCTGATGATCCCTTTTTACCAACAACAAGTATTGGGCTGAACAACTTCTTGATCACCTTCTGAAACCCCGACCCCCGCCTGCGCCGCCCTTGTTTCACTGTCACAGGCTGTTTTTGGGGCGCTTGGCACCGGCCCCCCGCCGGTTCCGCTCCGCCCCACCCCAGCATGGCCTGGTTCAGCTGCACCTCAAACGAGAGGCGCTCGTACTGGTCCAGCAACGTGCTTTGTTCGTCACCAAACCTCTTGAAAATCGCTGCCATTTCTTCCGCCGTTTCCATATCGGACACCAAATTCTGGATCACCACTTGCATGGGTATAAACTTAAATATATATGTGGGTGAGTGTGGTGTGAAAATCTTGGGCAAGAATCCAAGAAAACTTGAGCTTGTAAGCTGACAGATAGGCTGACCGCTTGGAATCCCTGAGACAACTAAACTCACAAGCAATTCCAAACTGAAAAAAGGTAAGGAAATATATATATAATATATAATATATATATATATATGACCCTTCAACAGAACAGATCCAAGTATATATATATACACACACACATACAAAATGGCTGCAAATGAAATATAAAATTTGTCAAAAGTAATTTAATGAGAAGGGTATTCATTTGCAATTTATATATATAGCAGAGAACAGTTGAGTTGACATAAGTATGGACAGGTAGCAAATTAAATTTATAGATTCAAAATTAGGCATGCAATGCAATTGCAGCAAGTTGAGGTTGTTGCGTCTTATTAATTTTTTCATTCGAATTTTGATTTTCAAAATTCAATTTACTTTCTTTATTTGGTTGCCCTTCAATTTAATAAAAAAATACTCATAAAATAAATAATGGCATTTCCAGTTGTGTGCAATTAATAAATGAAATACCCCTTTGCATCTGCCCTCACTTTTAAATTAAATTATTATTCAAGCCCACACCTTTTTGGGCCAGCAGTTCCTAAACAATGAAGCCCCAATTACAGAAATCTGGCACCTATTGGAGCAACTTGCCGGTGCTCAAGACTGTGCCAACGATACTTGTTTCTTTTGTTTATTCCAATTTCAAATGGCGGTAAAGCCCTCCTACCTATCTCAAATTTTCATTTCCTTGTTTCGATCCAATTCCTCCATTCACAAACCCTAATTCCTCCTTTCCTTGATTTATTTTCCATATTCTTGCTTCAGTTTTCTGAGTTTTTCTCCCATGGAATGTAATTTAGTTCGTTTCTCATTTTACTCTAGTTATTTGTATCTTCTTCGTAAAGCCTAAGCTTTCTGTGACTAGCTGAAATCGGACACCAAGAGTTCCAAATCTTCTGGAAAATGACTTCTTTAGCTTCGTGCCGAGAGAAATAACCGAAACCATCTACAGTTTTACTTGCACATGTTGAAGTTTTGTGGGATGGGTAAACATGGGTTTACTGCTGTCATCTTCATTTTCCTACTTGTTTCAAACACTTGTAATGCTTCTTTAGTTTTTCATCTCCGGAAATTGATTAGCAGTGAATTCAACAATGCTTCCGCCAATTCACAGGTAATGTTCTTTCTCTCTTTCTCATTCTCCTTGCGTTGTTCTTTCTGATTGAGCCAAGTTTTTTCATTGCAAGTGAATGTGTTTCTAGGTTTCGCCCACGGGAAGTCCGGTTGACGAATCGAATACAAATCCGGTGAATGCAGGCAAGTCTCGGGAAGAGAAGCACAAAGAAGCTGAGATGGGCAGTCCAAATAATGACAAGACATTGCCAATTGATTCAAATGGCTTAAAGAAAAATAACAATACTACTGAAAATCCTGGTGCTCCAAGCCCGCCTGCAGGTGAGAAGAACGGCAATTTAGTTGATAGAGGAAATGGGAAGGCGGACAGTACGACCACACCGAAGTTGGGCAACAATGGCATTTGTGAGGGATCAATGACAAGGTGCAGGGTCCAAGAGATGCTTGTCTGTATTGAACCCTCAAAAGATAGTGGTACCTTATTTAAATAATCTTGGGGCGTCCCATTGATTTGCTTACATTCAAGATTATAGCTTTGGTTTAGTGCTCTACTGTTATATTTGTAACATTGTTTAGTATGGATGATTATGTACCTGACATAGCGCTGCTAAAAGTTGAGCCTGGAATGGAGAAGTTAGTTATTTCCCACCACCGCAAGAAACTGACTTGATTTGCTTGGTATTTGGCTGATAGATGTAGTTCTATAGTTGTTTAAGAATGTATTTTTGAGGCACAGGGGCTTCTCCTTGTTGTGTAGTAAAGGCATTACTTGAAACTTGATAAGCCCCACATTATGTCTACACCTACCAGTTATGAAGTTGATTGACTCTTGTGATCTTTGGTGTTCCTCCAAGTGATCCCTTAATCTGTCTGAATTAAAGAGTAAATTGGACCTCCACCGATGCTGCTAAGCCTTTACGTCTGATGTCTTATAAAGTTAATGATTCTCAAGTTTTATAATCCTCTACCCTAAGATGTTATATTTAGCTAATTGAGTTAGTTGAAAATAGTGGACATACAATATGTTTGTGTATCTTCTTTGAAAGGAACAACTTAAATTCCTTTTCTACTTTGTGCTTCTGCACTTGCAGATGGAACAGGGGAAATAGTATGGATTTATTGGTCACTCACTGTGACATATTGTACCTACAAAGACATAACTTCGTCCTACTTTACCTTGGCAGGGACCAAACAATTGTTCCTTGTGGTGCAAAATAAAGGGGAAAGTACTTTGAAGGTGAATATCAATTTGCCTAATCTGGACAATGCTTTGCCTGCTTTTGAAGTATCCAAACACAAAACTAGGCAGGTAAGGCTTGTTTTTCCCTTTTCTGGCTGATGAGCATTTCCTTTATTGTATTATGCTTCTCATTTGCCACATGTCATGTTAGAAATCTTCTGGTTAGAAATGTTAATAGTTTGAGATAAAGTAGGTAGAGTTCTTTTGAAACATTTCTTACTGTTTTACATGCTGTGTCATGTATGAAGCATCATAAGTAGACACTTTCAACTGTGATGCTTTCTCTGGATGCTCCAAGGGGTTGATCATCACCTCTGTGTTACCGATTTGGTTGAACTCTGTTATTTATTTTGTTAATTTCTGGAGTTTCCTTTTGCCTTTTGTTATTCAATGGATAAAAAGGCCTTGTTATGCTAACTTTGGTGCTTTGTTCCCTCCATTGGATAATTCTTATTTTAAAATTGCACATTCCAAAAAAAATTAGCTATATTGATATGTAATATGACTTATAAAGAACAAAACATGCATCCTTGCCACTTGATTCTACGACAGCTCCTTGGCTGGTGCTACAAGCAGACATTTGAATTGTCATTGCTTCTGATCTTTATGCCCTCCACCCTAAATCCACAAACTTCTCATTGCATTTGAAGTCTACATACAGCATTCATTTTACTTGTCTAGTTTATTCATTTTTTGCTGCTTCATTTCTGCACCCTTGCTTTGCAGATGGATATATCGTCAATTGTGGGCAAGAACAGTGAACTGATAGTGAATTCTGGAAATGCAAAGTGTGAGCTTCACTTGGTTAATCCTGTTTCTGTAGACAACCTTATGCGACAGCTCACTTTCTACTCTAAGCAAGTGACCCCAATCTATGCTGTGTATGCCTCCTTTCTTTTGGTGTTGCTCTTTGGAGGGACATGGGCTTGTTGCAAATTCAGAAAGAGAAACCGGCAGGATGGAATTCCATATCAGGAACTAGAAATGGGTTTACCGGAAACTGCTTCTGCTGTCAATGTAGATGTGGCAGAAGGTTGGGATCATGACTGGGATGATGATTGGGATGAGGACACTGCAGTAAAATCACCTACAGGGCCCCAAGTTAGGAACTTCTCCGCTGATGGGCTCACTGCTAGGTCTGCAAAGAAAGATTGATGGGAAAAAGACCAGGAAAATTAAGAATGCATGTTCCACGATGGGGATTGAGCAAACGTCCAAGAGAAAGACTGGGAAATAGCAAATGTCAGAAGCACTTTGTATGATATATATCCTTCTCCTATTTGTATACCTGATAAGAAAATGTAACTGCTTTATTACATAGGATTTTTTCTGCCGATCAAAATTTATACTAGAAAAGTTTTGGGTTGATAGGATTGCAACAGTGATTCATTTGTAAAATACACGTCAAAATTGTAGATTTTCCAGATAGTGTTGGCAGCTAGATTTGATGAATGTGGAATGAGTTCGTCTTTTGACTAATTAGGCCCATTTGGTTTTCCTATAGGCTTCCTTGGATCGGAAGTTGGACGTTGAAGTTCTTTTCTTTAATCGTACATTGTCTTTTTATTATAAAAATAAATGAAAGAGAATGGGGATCCATGACTAATGATGTGGGCAAGGGCAATCTTCTCCAACTCTTCTGTTTATTTGATGGGTTAGTGGGTTGAGCATGCTCTTGAATTACAGTCCGATAGGCAATCTATACCGGAACAGACAGCCTATACTATTGTTTGAGTTAGAGGTCAACATAAACATAACATGATTCTCAACGACAAAGGAAAAAATCAGATCAATTTATTAATAGTATATACCTGAAATGACATAGACAATTGACACATAATTTTCATAACTTTGGCTTCGCAAGTTGATAGGGATGGCCCCTTAGCGAGTGGTGGGATAAGCATTGCACGCTTCACTTTTAATCTATACAATGATGATTATAGCAATTGAGCATTAGCTCTTTTCATTCTCACTACCGTCCCCACTTATTATATCTTTGCCATCCTAATGGTAATGCTCCCTCCAACTTACCTGTTTTCATTTATTTATGTAAAAAAAAAGGTGGAATATTGCATGGTTCCATCATTCTGTCCCATAAAGTAAAAGCCAAAAGGGTAAAAGAGATTTCTTCCAACAATTTAAACATTTTCATCAAATTCCGATAACCCCTTTTCTCCCTTTTTTCTCAATTAACAACAGTTGTTCATGGGGTACAATGAACATGGTTTTGCTTTTACCAACTTTTCCACACCTGGCACAGGTTTCTTCTCCCATCAAACAGTGCAAGATTATGATGTGTGTCTGTGTGTGCGTGCTTGTGGTTTTCGACTTTTGACAACAAATTTTGCTTACATGACAATACTGCTGCCCGGCCAAGTACTCAGTACTGTAAATGGAACATAACTATATATGCCTGAAAAATGTTGCTACATATTCTGCTGTACTAATAATTAATGTAATCCGGAGTGATGTCCATCATACTCACTTAGAATAAAAGCAACTAATAGAAAGTATAGAGAAAGGTACTGTAGGAAATGAAGCAGGAAGGAGATGGGGGAGATGGGGAAGGAAATGGAACTCAAGAACCCTTCATGATGTTATTGATGAATTAAGTCAAAGCCTTTTGATTCTCTGGGGGCCTCAAATCGTTCAAGTAAATTCTTCACATCAAAGTTTTAATTATCAAACTTAACCAACCAACCAACACTCTGCTTATTCAATCAGACATCATGTTACCAATATATGCAATTGAACTGTTCACTTAACAACCCAACAAACCATCAACTTCTTAAGTTTTAGTTATTTGTTCATTCCGGCTTAGTGTCACAATCAAGTAAATTCTTTTTTATGCGTATGGATCAATACGTAGTTTTGGGAGTTTTATTTAAGCTTTGTTCAATTCACAAATTAATAGTCATAGAACTAAACTTAGACATATAATTATTTAATTGCAACAGTAGTGAACTGAGAGACCATAACAGATGTTCACTTACAGCATTGTCCTTCCAGTATGATGCAAATATACTCTTATTTATTGCTTATTGTTTGCTCTGCCACCCAAATAAATCCGGATTAGGCCAGACCCAATAGCATCTCTTTGCACAACTTTTTGACATTGTGAAGATTCCGTGTAAAACTTGAAAATCAAGAGACGAAGATTAATCATACATATACTCTATAAAAGCAAATTTTAATGAACTGTGACCGGAGTCTGGAACCATCTGCAGAATTGGCGCCGGTGAACAGAAATCCAGTAATGTGTGAGGAACAAAGTAATATCAACACCCATATTTGAAAAAAACAAAAGATTTGAAAATATCATAGAAGAAAGAAGTTAAAGGAAATGAAGGACTCATAGCCCATCTATTTTCTGGATTCCTCTTCACCTGATCACCAAATATGGACACTTTAATTTCATCATTTCAATGTAAAAATCATTCCAGTTCTTCTTGACTCTCTGTAGGACATTGGATAAGTTCCAAAATCCTTATCACCTCTTCCATGTCGGGGCGGTTTGATGGCACCTGAGAAGCACATATTAACCCAAGTTTTACTACTGGAATTGCCTCCTCCATTGGATACTTTCCTTCAAGCTTCTTGTCAATGCATTCCTCTATCCTGCCTTCGTCCAAAGCTTCCCTCACCATGTCGCACAGCACAACCACATCATCTTCCATGTATTCTACAGGTCTTCTCCCAGTTAGCACCTCCAGAGTCAAGACCCCAAATCCATATACATCACATTTTTCAGTAATCTTCACAGTTTGGCATGCGAATTCAGGAGCCATGTACCCAAGTGCACTCTGAATCTTGCTACTGAGGATATATCGGTCAAGTGCAGGCAGTAGCCTGGCCAGCCCAAAATCTCCCACCTTTGGTTCACCAGAAAAGTCCATCAGAACGTTGGTCGATTTCATGTTATAGTGAATAACATTCAGCTGGTGCAGATGAGCAAGGCCTTTAGCAGTACCAAGGATTATTTTGAATCTCTGTTGCCATGTCAGGCAGCCAGCAGACTCTCTGTCGTGGAGATGCTTATGCAAACTTCCTCCAGAGATATACTCGTTAATGAGTAGCTGTAAGGATGGTGTCCAATAATAGCCTTCAAGCGCCACCAAATTTTGGTGTCTGATCTTTCCAAGTTTCTTAACCTCCCTCTCAAAATCTTCTTGACATTTCACTAAGCTCGTAGTATTAAGCTTCTTGATGGCAATGGACCGTCCGCCTTGAAGTTCTGTCCTGTAAACAGCCCCAAAACCACCACGCCCAAGTTCACAATCTTTATTGAGCAGAGATTGAGCCCCAGTAACAAAATCGACCTCACCAGAAAACATAACAAGCTTGCCATAGTTAGCTTCAGTGTCATGGGAAGGGCTAAAGTCATCACCTCCTGAGAATGTGAAAGCAGCAGCGGACCGTGCCATAGACGTGCGAGCATGCATATTGAGAATAGAGACTGTAACTACACCAACAGCTATAAAGACAGCGGCACCAATGGCGACAAGGGAAGATACACTTAGTACTATCCGCTTGTGCCGAAGATTTGGAGAAAGAGGACCGTGATTTGAAACGGATGAGTTGGGGTTCAGTACAAGAGGCTTGGGATGGACAGCAGGACAGGAGTGCTTGACAATGGAACCGCACAGAGATGGATTACCAATCACAGATGAGAGAGGGATGGTATTGAAAAACCCTCCAACTGGAAGTTCCCCCTGGAGATGATTAAAGGAGGCATTGAACGTGTCAAGGTGGGAAAGGTTAGTCAATTCTTTTGGTAGACTTCCTGACAAGTTGTTGAATGACAAGTCCAACAGCTCAAGGTTGGATAGGCTTGCAATTGCAACAGGGACAGGACCGGAAAGATTATTCCGGGATAAGACCCTACAAGAGAAACAAAAGCAAAAGAGATTAAACATCACATACGATACCCAAAACATATAATAATACATCCACAGATATAATTTGAATGCTTTTTTGAAGTCGTAAAAAACTTACAATGAGGTTAGAGATGAGCAGTTCCCAATGTCTGCTGGAATTGCTCCAGTCAGGAAATTGCTTTCCAGTCTCAATTCCTGCAGTGAAACTGCCCCTCCAATCTCAGCTGGAATGCTCCCACTTAACTGATTGTGACTCATATCAAGGACAGATGTTGTGTTAAGTTCGCCAACACTTGCTGGAATTGAACCAGCTAGAGAATTCCGGGATATATTCAAGGCCTGCAGCCTACTGAAATTCCCAATTGCAGAGGGAACTCCACCAGTTAATGCATTGGATGACAAATCTAAGAGTTCAAGGCTTTGATACGATTGCAGCAAAGGAGCAGGAAAACTGATGGTTCCACTATATCTATTAGCGGAAAGCGAGACACTCTCCAAGGCTAACTTAAAAACCCATGAGGGCAGATTACCAGAAAACAAATTTTGACCAACATCAAGAACCTTAAGGTTTACACAATTCCCAAACGACTCCGGTAAGCTTCCCACAAACCGATTGCTTGACAAATTAACTTGTTTCAAGGACTGGAGATTGCCTACAGTAGTTGCCATCCGACCAGAAAAATTATTAACTGAAAGATCCAAGAACTCCAGGCTTCTCATCTCTCCAATCCAATCAGGAAATTCTCCTGTCAATAGATTTCTACTCGCATCAAGATATCTGCACACGCTGAGCTTTCTCATTGATAGAGGAAGGGTACCAGTAAAATAGTTTTCACCAAAATCAACAGACTTCAGTAGCAAACAATTTCCAATATTTTCAGGCAGCCAACCCACAAAATTGTTCCTCCTTAAATTAATTGCTCTCAAGTTATACAAACTCTCAATCCCTCTTGGAATCTCACCCTCGAGCAAATTATCAGACAAATCAAGCAAACGAAGCGAACTCAACGACCATAACCCAGAAGGTAACTGACCTGAGAGGCGATTTGACGAAAAGTTAAGCCTCTCCAAATTTGAGCAGGAGCTCAAGGATGGTGGGATTGAGCCAGTGAGATTGTTCTTGGCCAGTGAAATTGAGTTTAAGGACCCACATTGTTGAAAAAGCTCTTCAGGTATGAACCCTGATAAACTATTTTCAGTCAAGTCAATAACTTGGAGGGATGGAATTTGAGCAAGGATGGGATTTACGGAACCTGAAAAATTGTTTCTTGATAATTGCAAAACTCTGAGGAACTGCAGTCTAATTAAACTCCTTCCAAGGTGGCCAGATAAAGAAAAACCATCAAGAATAAGCTCGGAAACCCGATTAGTATCCTGATCACATCTCACGCCGACCCAATTGCAGGCGGAATCATCTTCTTCATTCCAAGAGGTGAGCCTGGAGAGTGGGTCGGTGAGGCCAGCTTTGAAAACAATCAAGCCCAATACATCGTCGTTGAAAGCTGGGTCCAAAGATTGAACGAGAAGCAATGGAAAGAAGAGCAAAACAGGCAGCAACTTGAAAAGCACCAACATTTCTGGGTGAAAATCCGTGAGTCGATAGCAGAGCATCTTCAATCAACTTTTTTAACTATTGGAAAGGGGTTGATAAAGTTTGAAATAACATGTGGAGTAGACATAAGAAGTGGGAAAAGGAAGGGAGAAGGCGGGGGAGAGTGTGAATGAATATATTGTGTATATATGTATACAAAGAGGAGAAGGATGGGAATAACATGCAGAGGAAAGTAGAAATGAAGAGAGAATAGCAGCGGGGCGGAGGTTGCTTCCTACAGCAGGAATGGAAATGTAAATGATGATGGTGGTATGTAAATGTAATAGAAGAATGATGGGATAGGGGGCGGGGGAGGGAAAGGGTTTGAGTAAAATACATAAATAAATAGAGAGTGAGAGAGAAGAAAAGACGACAGAGAGGTGGTGTAGTAATAGTAATAGAAGAAGAATCGGAATACAAAAATTAGAGAGTGGGAGCAGCGATGATGATGGGGGGTCATTAAAGTGTTTGTCAGACAGATGGTGGTGGCTTCAATACTCATAACATAGAGAGAAGAACACAATACGCACACACTCACCCCTTTTGCTTTTCTCGACTACTGTAAATCAATCTGTCTCTCCCTCCTTCCCAACCTCGGAGTTGTCTGTGGCGTCTTTATTACTCTCTCTCCCACTTGCCCACCTTTGAAGTTGGAGTTTGCGCCCCCCCCCTCCCATATTCATATTCTACTCTAATCTGCTGCTCAAATTCAAATTGGAACCCACTCCCATCATATGTCTGTCTTCTTCATAAATTAAAAAAGAGTTGGTAAATCCAAAAATGTTAATGTGAAGGGCTAAGCTAAGCGACGGGTCAAAGACAAATTCATATTTTGCTCTTCTCTATGTAGAATTATATTATATTCGTTTTTGAAGACAGTATTCAGTTTCTCGGTAGTAAACCCACAATTACTTCTCCTCTTTCTCACGTTGCCATAACTACTCTTTCCAACATTGCATTAATTATCAACCTACGTAATTAACCAGTTGTTTCAACTCTTGTTAATTAAGATGATTCACACAACGTTAACACACATCATATATATATATATATATTGAACACAATTATTTGAATAAAATATAAAAAAGTTTGCAAATATTATACAAACTCTGGAACTGCACAGTTAGCCTGTTTGGGTGTAGTGTAATTAGAAGTGAAAAGTGAAATTGATGATGATGATGATGATGATGCTGTTTCTCATAATAACCAAAACTTGGACTTTACTCTTTCATTAATTTGTAATGTTAGTTAATGTTGGGAAGGGACAGATATATTACAGAAGCTGAGATGGGATGGGATTGCCTCTTCAGTTGAAAAAAGAGAGAGAAAACAAGCAAATACAAATTTGACAGTGCAGACAATTTTCTCCTTTTTCAAATAACAATATATAATTGATTTCTTTGTCTCAAGTGGGACTTTTTTTTATTTTTTATATTTCTGGAGTATTGGTTAAAGCAGTGTGAAATTCTTGGCCTTTATTGACTTTGGAAGAGTAGATTAGTATTATTATTATTTTGTTTGTGTTAATTCATTTTGAAATTAAATTAAATATAATAACAATGAATGTATATGTTTGTCTTAATTGGCTTTGGATTTTGAATTCCTCCGCCTCTCTCTGTTGTGCTTCCATTCATTATAAGTGGATAACAACTGATACAAAACTAAATATTTTCTTATTTTGGGCTGCTTTGCAATTAAAGCCCAAGCCCTAGCCCTAAAGTTGATGGATCATAGATATTTGAAATGGAAGTGATTTGGGCCCAGTGGAAAGGCCGACCCACAAGCATTTAAACACTGAGATACTTTTCTTTGGAAACCAGTTTTTGGTTTCTCACATGCCTTGCTTGCCTTGTTATACTCATCATCTCTTACCTACCTAACACTTACACTCGGGTCTGGATCCCAACCCACCTATGACCTAACCTAAGAGATTCAGTAGGCCCCCCCCCCCTTTTCTGCTCACGTGTCACTCACTCATCACCTTTTTCTTTTCCCAATTTCACCTATACAACGTATACGATCCCTCCCCCTCCCCCACACTCCCACTCCTCGTCTTATAGATAGATACAGATACAAATACAGATACCTCCACCACCACCACCACCACCTCCTCCTCCTCCTCCGCCAACCCCATCTCTCACTCTCTTCCTCCTTCCCCTAATCTTCCCCCTTCTCTCTCATTCTCACCTATACCCTAATCACAACCATTCCAGTCATCCAAAATGAGCATCACATTAGAGTCTCTCACATTCAGGAACCCTAGTCCTCGCTTCAACACACCTTCTTCTTTTATGGCCTTCTCTCCCGCGCCGCCTCCTTCCTTAAGCTTTCACCCTTTGTCCACACCTACCAACCACTGCAACCTATCTATTCCCCTGCTTCCCAGACTGCTTCCCCTTCATTTACGCCCGACGACCTCTGTCCGGACTCGCTCTGTTTTCTCGTTTGCCGCTTCCCACGAGGAATCGGTGAGCTCACTTTCGATTTATCTTCATTTTCTGGGACCCTACCTGTTCCATCAATTATTTGTTTCTTTTTTGTTTAGTTAGAGTTTAGCTTGTGCATTATGCAAAGAACTTGAGACCTTAATTTCGTACGTCGTACAAAAGAACCGCGGCTGGGGTTTGGGTAGTTGCCATGACTTTTCAGATTGGTTTTGGTGTATTCACTAGATTTTATCATCTGCTGAGATGTATCAAATGATTGAAAAAATGTTCCCTCAATGGGTGGAGTATCCCAGTTTGCTTAGTTTGGTATGATTCAGTTCAACTTTTTTACACCAGCATTCAAGTGCATCAAAGCAGCGGAATCTTGTCTCATTATCTATATTACCTTCTCCAAATCTGAAATGGGGCTTTTTGTGATTGTAAATTGCAGAAATCCACTCCAGTCTCCACCTCATATATCTGTCTTCTGTTGCTAAGTGTATATCTTTTTCTGCTGAACGGCAAATAGGAGCTAGAATGATGATCAAATCAGCTATAGATTAGAATAAAATATATTTGTGTATGCTTTATTCCAGTACAGTAGATATAGTTAACTTTAGTACTGGACAGGGAGAAATTTTAAAAATTCTTTTATAGTTGAGTGTGCTAGAATTATATTCTTGTGATTTTGTTTTCAGAAAGCTGCGGATATTGATTTGGAGAAGGAAAAGGAGGATCTAAAAGTGGGAGCTCAAGAATCACAAGAAGCATGGCAGCAGACACTTGCTGCTTTTAAAGAACAAGCATTAAAAACACAGGCCATATCAAAGGAAGCTTATGAGCTGTATTCTGAAAAGGCTATCGTAGTCCTAAAAGAAACTTCTGAAAAATTGAAAATTCAAGCCGAGAAGGCAAGACAGGATTTGAGTGTGATCGCGACAGAAATTGTCAAAGAGAGTAAAGAATACTTGGCCACGGCTGCAGAGACTTCCCCCGAACCAGTGAAGGATATTGTTGAAACCTTTGCTTCCTCACCTGGTGACCTCGATGATGTGTCTAAAGTGCGGGACTTCTATGTTGGAATACCTTACGGTAAGCATATCACTACAGACATGCAATTGCTATTTGTGGCTATTAAGCTTCACTTGAGATGAAGAGTCATCGCCAAGAATTTTCTTTATACTCAGGTGCTCTTCTTTCTGTTGGAGGCTTTCTTTCATTTATGCTCAAGCATTCCTGATTTGGGATTATACTTGGTGGTACACTTTTGGCCTTGAGTATATCAAGTTTGAGATCGTGGAAAAGGGGGGAGCCATCACCCTTGGTCTTGAAAGGACAGACAGGTTTGTATCTATGCAATAATACCACTGTATGGCTATTCATCAACAAGCTCTTTCCTATTACAAGGATGAAGCCTGTTATTTGTGTCAAAATGCTTGTAAATCTATGCGATGCAGTTGTACACATCATTCAATTTCATTGATACTTAAAATCTTTTTCTGCATTTCTCTTCAAAACTTATAACAATAAACTTTAGTTTTCACTTGTGAATAGATTGTGCAATCTATCAGTATTGTGCTTGCATTCCATTGTTTACTAAAATGAATGATCATCAAATCAATATTAGTCTAATATAGATCAAATCCATATCTGTCAACAAGCATGAGTTGATATGGTGATTTCTGTGGGAGGACTTCTTGCATCTTGATCAAGTATACTGTGAATTCCTGGTCCTGTTTGCAATTACTTTGAAATTTTGTACTTGGATACTTGAAAAAACTTGCTTGTGTTTTGTTGTATAGTTTGCCTATGATCGCAGACTGTATGCTTCTATAATCAAATTCTCAATAGTGTTAAAAACATAAACAACTCTGGTCATATAATTCATTTACTGTATGATCTGGCATTGCCAGCTGAAGTTGAACGAGGTAGATTCCTTTTTTATTACCTATGCTGATTGTGCTTATAATATTGGGAAATTACATTATTTCATTTTCTATGTTTTGCTTCCTCTCTGCAGTTATTGCTACCATCTTATTTCTTAGAGAACTGCACTTGTCGTCTATGGTAAGATCTCCTTCTACCTCAATTTTGGAAATGGAGCTAAGTGACAATTCATGCATCTTCATGGTTCCGACAGTATCTTTTGTCTTTCTTTGCAGCGGCCATTCGTTGCTAATTTTATCACAACCGTCATCAGGTCCAGCCGAAACCTTACTCTATATTCAACAAGCTTTCTGTTTCTATTATTTTGCTTCCTTCTTCGGTAGTTTCATCCTATGTTCTCTGATGTATCTATGTATGCGTTTTCAACATAACATATCATATCATGAGTTAAAAGTGAAACCAAGAGAAACCTTTTTGAGCCTTGAGACAGAAGAGAACTATTGGAGGAAATTATAACATTTTGTGAGGAACATTGAGGAGATGCCCAGTCAATCATATGAAAATGATCAAATATTAAGTACCAATAAAGTAAAATGGATCTGCGTGAAAAATAGAAAACATAGAGAGACCAAGGGCAAGGGCAGACAATTACAAAATAAAAGGCACAAAGCAATAGCTAGTACAACTGTTAAATGGAAAAGTACACATGAGCTTTATGGCCCACGCCTCTTTCCCCATCCTTACTCTCGATGAAGCAAAGATGGATTCTTGTCTGACAGTCAGCTTTTATTGTGCAGTGGTGGAGTAGTCGCATTCTATATCTACAGGATCATCACAGAAAGAGAGCAGTCAGGGGGATCCAATCTGGCAACAGAGCCAGAAAATTAATACTCATCGTGATGTAAGTTGATGTAAGTTGGTGTTGGATACTTATACCGTAACTTTATTAAGTGAATAATAACATGCAATTCTATCAGGCTTCCTTGCAAGTTTCCCAATGAGGGAGAGGCCATCTGAGAAATGAATTTGCCAAGGTTTGCAACACTCTGCAGTAAATTATGAGATAAGTGGAAGTGAATAGATTGAAGATTAGGTGCTTCGCTACTAGTAGGATCAGTTGCTTTGTCACAATAAGTTTACTCTCCTATGTAAGTGCTGTTAAAATGAAATATTACTCGGTTCAAGGATAACAGAAGTTTTTCTTTACTTTCTATTGTTTTAGTTCTAGCAGTGATGCCCAAGTCCTGATCCAGTTTATTCTGAAATGTGTACTATATTAGCTTTTCGTTCTTTCGCTTTCAAATAAGTGAATTATGAATGTTATTTACTCGAAACACTGCAAATTAGTTGCTCCTTATTTGGACTTATAGATAGCGGACATTCAGGGCAAGATGACTGCAACTAGATCCCTATTCCTTTATGCCTCAAAAACAGGCATTAATCAATGCATTAATGAATTGTAGGCCACGGCCTGAGTTACACAAGTATAACATGCTAACCACCGTCACAACTATGTGAAATCCTAGGTTCCTGACGCAGTCTCTCAATTTTGTATGATGCATGGACACCGGATGTGAAGAAAGTTGCAATACTGCATGCCACAACAATGGGGGGTATCACCCAGTTCTTTCTAGGAAAGTGTCAAACGGCCTTCTTGCCCAAGCTATTAGCATATGCCTCTGTCCTTGGACGCTGTGCAGGGGTAGTCATTTTACAGAACAACCTGACCCATCAGAGAGAAGGCATGAACTTCCGTTCCTCCAGTACAATGCCATTCAACAAAGAAATATCCACTCAAAGCAAATAATTATTCATGGAAAATTTCCCAAATCAATGGGAGTTTATAAAGAGTGGCCAGGCTCTACATGTACATAAAAAGGATATATATTACCCTGTAAAAACAACCATCACATAACGATTGCGTAGGTGCCCCTGATGGCAGCATACACCACACAACCAAATAAACATGTGATGGAGGGTACATAACATTTCCATTTTCCTCGCCATCCTCAAACATGCCCTTGAGTCATGTGATTCGGTACCTCCCCTTGATTGTCCAAAGGCATGTACTGCGCCATGATAGCCCGGATCTCCGAGTCCATGTATCTCTGCATAAAAAATCCATGATATCGGAAAATTCCAGAAGAAAATGTCATGAGTGCATCAGTAGTATTCCCCTTAAAGGCTACACTCTGACATCCAGATAGAGACCAGCATGTTCACACTCATAACATAAAGGAAATTAAAAATTTATGCAAACGTTTTAACAGGAGAGAAAAAGATTCAAGTCTCATGTTAAAACAAATCTAAGTCTTACCCGGATCCTGTACTTGTATAGAGCATATCCTGCAGCTCCTGCCACAGCCAAACCAAGAAAAACCACCCACACAAAACTCCAGCTATATTCTGTACTAGCATCTTTACCTGCATAGACCAGAAAAGGTATTAGGAGAAGAAAACAGAATCTGGTATAATTATCATGTAGATATTCAGAAGTTTCACAAATAGCTAGAAAATTGATTGAGCCCTTTAATTTCAGAGATAATTTACTCTTCCCAAAGTGTACAAGAAACATGATAGACAATTTCTGACTGGCGTGAGCTTCTGACAGCAGAGTATAAATCACAATTACATGGGTCTGCCAATATATATTTATCCTATCATATTTACTTCACAATAGATAAACTGGAGAAAGTGTATTTCAAGTATGCTTCTCAAATGAACCGAGAATTTTAAAGCATGCAATATCATATTTCTGCATATTAAATAGACAAGAAATTGCCTATGCTTACTTATACACGTGTCATGTTCATGAATGTATAGTGCGTTGCTACTGCAACTACATTCATAACTTCCCCAAGTGTTCTTGCATTTGCACTCTGGACACTGGCAAGCCAGATTTTCCTTGCATTCATCAATATCTAAACAGCATGCAAATGAAAGAACGAAGACAGTCATGTATAAAATAATCAGTAGCAAGGGCATCCCAGGAAATTCGTCAGAAATGGCTAGATCTATCATGTTACCTTCACAGCTATTAACTCCATCACCTCTGAACCCTGGTGGACACTTGCAACCTTTTGTATGGTCATCCTGAAATATATTGTTCACACATCTAATTTTCAGCACACTGGAAAGAAGAGGCCTCTTGTATTGAAGAAAACTAAAGGAATAAGCTAGGGCTCCCATGAGGAAGAAAGGGGGAATGCAGTTAGATGTGATAAGTCAACCAACTCACAATGCACGCAGAATATGTCCTTCCATCTTTCGTTCCTTTCCAGCAACCTCCGTTGTTTATTTCACATCTCAATGCACCAGAAGCTGCCAGACCAGGGAGGAGTTGTGAGGATTCTGTGCTCAGGAGCAGCACATGGAGAAGTTCTCATCCAACCAATTTGAGAGAGGGAAGATAAGTTGTTTTTTGTTCTCCATCTCATATATATGATTACTTCTCAAGCTAATTATTGTTTGGAAAACTTTGCAAAGATATCGACATAAACAAAACAATCAAACAGAATGTTGCAATACTTGGATAGGTAAGGTGGTCATGAGAGGCCCAATTTCGGCAGAGGTAGCTACGATAAATTACCTTCACAATGGGTGTAACCATCACCAGAAAATTTCACGCCCTGCACAATGGGGCACTCACACACCCTCCCTCGGAAGGTATCCTGTAACAGATTCTTACTAGATCACATAGAGTTAGCAGCAAAAATATTAAAGTCACTTATGAAAGATTGAGTTACCCTGCAAGCAGTAATATTAGCAGCCTTATCCTGCCAGCATCCACCATTGTTATACAAACACTCGTTTGTCTCCATATCTGGATCCAGGAACACAAAAATTGCTTAAAGCAAATAAAGGAAAGGGTCTATATTCATGATAATTATCAGTGGCGTAAGCTGTTATTCTTAATTCAATGAAGAACTAATGAGAGGTTGAAGAAAGAGCAGAATAAGAAAGGTTGAAGATGCTACTTCTTAATAAAGAACTAATAAGTAACAGAGGTTTAACACAATAAAGTAGAGTAGAACCAATGACCTTTAGTCAAACAAATAGCAGGTTCTGTAGTCTCCTCGAAACCTGAGCAAATTGCCTTAAGAACTGCTCCCTTGTCCAGCTTACCTGCAACAGGTTTACATGAAAATCCTATTCTGTTTCATTATGAACCTTGATGCAGGTGGGTGGTTTCTCAAAAGTTTATTTACCTCTATATTGCCTGTTGTTCACAACAAGAGTTGGCAAGATAGTAACGTCTCCTCGTGAGCCCTTCCCTATCTGAGAATAAATTGCGTCCCCGAATTAATAGCTCTTCAGAGCCTGTTCAAAATTCTACATGAGAAACGCCAGCTGTTTTAAGACTATCAAACCTGTGATTCCTGTTCTGCTTTTAGAATTGGGTTGTCAACATCTGCTTCAGTGTCTCCAACGCATTCGTCTATCTTCTTAATGTCGACTCCTGCATAGAAGCATTATTCAAAGGAGCAAGTAGGATATCTGAGTACTGGCACACAAATAAGTATACTCAACAGGAACAGGGTCGGAATATGAAGTATGAACCAATAAAGAACACAGATAGTTTCCATAACTACGAAGCTTTGGCCCCACTAGGTTCATGTCAGTGCTAAGGCAAAACAACAATTTTTAGTTAAGAATAAAAAAGCAGTGATGGAAAGTATCATAGGATAAAATCCTAGCCAATTCAACATCAAGCACTTTCACATAACAATTCTGAATGGCTACTTGGACTGCTGTAGCTCAAATGCACAAATAATACAACAGTTTCACGATTTTTTGCCATCAATATGAAGATGGTTCTGCCAGTAGGAAGAGGCTATACCAGAAATTAAAACAAACAGCAGTTTTGAGCCATGGCTGCATGATCAATTAAGTCCCATTGAAAGGTGGACAAAAGCTATCAAAAAGTCCACAATGTTCAAAGAAAAATAAAGCACAATATTCAATACGTGACAATGTAACAAATATTCCATGATAAATCAAAATCAGCTTTAGAGTTACCAAACTCTTCATACAGCAACTGATACCAAAGCTCGCATCTTGAAACATAAATCATGAACTCTACTACTGAGTAAAAATACAGTGGAAGGACATAACCTACCGAGCGATTGAATTACTTTATCTGCACACTCTTTAGTATACTTGTTTTCTTTCATTGGACAGCGGATTGAAAAATCAGTCACATAGTCCCACCACTGCCACGGTTTTCCACTTTCATTTGCTACCTTAAAGAAGCAGGCTTGGCGTAAATTTTGCTCAACAACATCCTTCCCATCATATCCTCTGTTGAAATCCTGCTCGGGATCTGGTGCACAATACCTCCCGTGGTTGATGCACTGTGACTTGCACTGCTTACTTAATATAAAAGCCTCAGGACAATACCAAGTTATATAATGTGGAGTGAACTGAGTATAGCCCCCCTGCTCAAGTATCTGAGCAGCTCCTTTGAAATTTCTGATAAAACTTAACTGGCTGTCACACTTGGGACCACACTCATCATTACTGTTTGTCCACAACTCATACTCAACCCGCTCATCTGGATGTGGAAGAGCTTCCCTCCAATCAAGATTTATGCTGACCATTTCTCCTTTAGATAGTTCTTTTTTAATTTTGTCCCCGAGATCCTTGCTGATGAGTGCTGATGGGATAGTTATGTTCTGCAGATAATCTGCACGTGCATCCTCTTCCTCTGGGGTATCCATGGTAATAAGAGGCTCAACCCTGTCATCCGCCACAAGAATAGCTGCGGCTCCACCATTCTGAGCATTCCATGCCTTTAATGTGAAGTAGCAGTCTGAGAGGGAAGTAATGAGAAAGATAAGTTCCCAAACGGAGGTGATGGAAATATTTTTCCAGCATGTTTTAAGCAATGACTGATATCACTGCTCAAGAATGCATGCACGTGGTACTGCAGTTTCTGAACAAAACCACAATCTTGCAAAGTATATAAGTCACTCATACACAGTATGACAAGACACTTTGATACCTGCATCGATCTTGAATAAGGCAGAAGAACAGAACTGAGTAATTTTGGACCAATAAAAACAGAGATGCAAATGAAGAAAGGACAGGGATTCCAAATTCCTATATTCGAAATAGATGTAGAGGTTGGATGAGCAACTTTTGATTTTGTCCTTGACTATTCCATATTAGTCTGACTTGGTAATTCAATCCAAACAAGTCATTTTGAAACCTTACGGCAAACTCGTAACTTGGTTGCAAAAGCAAATTGGTTCCTCGATGTCCCTAATATCTCCAAACTAATGACAGCCTAACATATTCTAAAGTATTTTAACACCTCACATAAATTAGAAGTAAGGTTAGTAAGAAAAATCAGCATCTTCTTCTCGATCCAACTATGGGGGCGCACATGCAGTAGGCAATTCAAACAAAATAGCAAACCAGAGCTCGAGAACAACACGGTGAAACTCCTTGATCCTACCATAATTGTTGGTTAAATTTTTTTAAAAAAAATTATATATATAAATATGTAGTAGGAAATGGAGAAAATTTACCCCCTCTGTCAGCCAGAAGGAAGATTGGAATGCCTCCAGGCTTGGTCTGAAAGGAAAGATCAACATCTTGAAAATTGGTACATGCCTTTTGATTGGATTTAGGGTAGAAGACAGAGCCAACCAATGTTCCACCATACTGAGGAACCCCAAAATTACCAATTGCACATTCATGAAGACCTTTGAGTGAGTCTGGTGAAGCAACTTTCAAACTGTTCTTCTCGACTACAAATCTCCCGAAACAGGAGGCGAGTAGAAGAAAGGAAACACAAGTGAAAAGACAAAAGTGGAGCCGCATCGTTGATAACTCGGGGTTGAAGTAATCAGGAAAAAGATGGGAAGCAAAGCGGATCAAGAAAATAGGGTGGGGGGGAAGAGGTGAAAGAGAAATAAAAATATGAGGAGGGAGGCAGCAAAGGTATTATAATAATGATAATATAACCCAAAGCACATGAGAGAGAATGGTGAAGGGTGAAGAGGAGGAGGAGATGAAGAACAAGTAAAAACAAACTCAAACCATCCACTCCACCCTTTCATCTCACTCGTAATTAGTAAAGAGACGTGTTAAGTACACTCACTACTCTACTGTTAACCTCCCCCTGCCCCTATATCTTTGTAATTTGTTTTTCTAAGGAGTAAGGACTAAATGTCTTGGGTGAAAATGGTGTGAATGTAATGTCCCATGATCATCTGTTGCATGCTCGCCATATGTCGCATAACCATAACAACACCCCACTCACACAGAATTTGATGTCCATGAGTCATGACAAGCGTCAGGCTGCTTGGAATTATCCTCCTCCTCCACATCATAATGTAACCTTAACTTTTCTTTATTTTACTTACCAACCAGACCCCCCACCCAAACATCTCTCAACAGGAAACAAACAATATATAAATTTTTTTGGGTGGATTAGTCAAAATCAATCAAGTTGGGGGGAAAACTCACCCTATTATCTGCCGGCTGGATCTTCAGTGAATGACCAGAGGGAAATGAACGGTGCCTTTCTATAACGGGTTTAGTTTGGTAGGCACTAAGATTGGTTGCTCTACTTTTGATGGTTCGGGGAGGAGGCATAGTGCAGCCGATCTGCTCAATTATGAAAATCCTGTGAATATTAAAGTGGCTGTCTATGCAAGTGTTGAAAGAATTCTTTTAGCCTCTTCTTCGCCTTATTCTGGATCGAAGCAATCGGCAATGAAGCAGCTTCCAATGTCATACCTTTTGCCTCCACTGCTCGCTCTGTTTTCATTCGGAACCTAGCTTCACCACTCTATCTCACTGCGGCTACCCTGATGGAGAAGATTACTGGGCCACTCTCTGCAGGTTCACTACCCCTGTGATACGCGTACGAGGAGTCGACGGGGAGCTGGCTAGGAGTCGGGAAAGAAGCTGCCCCCTTGGTGTATTCCGTTCCTGCCTTCCAACTAGGAAGTCAGTCACTGCGGTAGCTGCCTTACTCTGTCGTTCGTTCCTTTGGAATCTCACTCGATTTTCTCAAGAAAAAAGCAGGTGTGTAGGATTTCTCCCAATAGTAGGGGGTCTCCCCCAGTTCTTGTTCACCTGATAGTATACTCGTATCAGTAGTAGTTCTACGAGACCCCAAAAAAAAGAAAGAAATCACAACCTTAAGAGTTAAGAACCGTAGAATGACCCTACCCACCCAGTACCCACTCTCTTTGGCATTATTGAATTTTCCAGATGTGTGAAAAACGTGGTTGATGCCCTCCATCCCACAAGACACAACTGACACGTAAATGAAACCGAGTGGCCAAGTTGCTGCTAAAATTGCAGACGCCAATAATAATAATAATATTTGGTCCAACAATAATACCTGCTTTCCAACATTACAAGTTTCACATTATATTCTTTTCTCATATGTCTCTCCACATTTTTCACCCAACACATACAATCTGATGGATCTTTGGATAATGAGTGGAGTGAAATTCGCATACGCCTCACACCTTTTCCTTCCACTCTTCATCTAACTATTTCTCAATCATATACATTATGTACATATATGCAAATTCCCATCACCTGGACCTAGCCCCATCGACTCATTTATTCTCGCTTTTACTCCTCATCCTTGTCCCTTAAAACTCCACTCGCGTCATCTGTCAGGGCACTCCTTCCTTTCAACCTTGGCACCCATGTCCACACCACTCGTCATTCGTCTGTGGAAGGGCATCCTGATCCAAGCTATCGCCGGTTTCCCCAGTCTAAGCATATCTGCATTCTCATCCCAACATTTTTCTCAGCAATACGATTACTAGTTAATGACAACAAGTAAATTTCATTATCAAGCCAAATGCTCACAAGCAATGTGAAGCTTAAATGCGTGCCAAATTACCTAGTGCGATGGTGTGATGGAGCCCAAAGTACACATACTACAGCCAGCAGAAAGAATGCAAGCACAATCCAGAAAGCTGGAATTATCCACACAATTCTCCACAGCTCATTAAGTGGGTCACTAGCATTGAAATAAAGCTGGGAAAACAAACACACATAAACACTTGCTCATCCCATTTTACGTAGATTTGAACTGTACTCAAAACAAACACGTTAATGAAGCTGCTCCTCTATGCGACCAGATTAAACCCTTGATCAAATTAATATAAGGTCTTAATTAAAAAACTACAACATGTTCTCTACACATTCAAGTAAAAGGTTCCACATGGATTCTCATTCATGAATGAATTTGAGATACTTCACAGACACATAATCGTTTTACAGATATGGTATACGAAACCTGAAAAACCAACCCAAGCAATAGCGACCAGAACAAAAACTGCAAGAGAATTTGTAAACTTGCGATAAAGCTCCAGTTTCACCACGTTCTTCCACATCTGCATTTGCATGGCAGAAGAAGGATGCAATAACTGGCTGAAAAAGACAGCAATAAAATATTCATATCCATGTATTGAACATAAAAGCTAGATCGCACCAGAAATCCAACCCAAAGTGAAGAGATAAAGGTTAGTTCTTAAACAATGAGCCAGATTATTAATTTGGGTTCCAATATTCATTAGAAAAGCAAATTGCTAAATTGTACAAGCAAAACATGACAGAAAATGCATGGACTACAAAGTGACTCGTTCCCTTAACTAGTTAAATTCAGTTCTCCACATGCTAGCAGCATACCGGAGGTCAAGGGAAAGTCAATTGTATGATTAAACCAAATAATATTCATATTAGGAGTCCTGCATGTAAAGACATATTTTCATCAGTATAAACATTCTTTTTCTTTATTTTTGACTTTAAATGTTTCCACATAAAGTAATAGATCTTCTGTTGGATAATGGTATTATGGAAAATACAGACGAGAAATTGCGAATCTTTGTTCTTGGATGCAAGAGAGCTGACATGTATGCATTTATATGTCCCATATGCAGACTGATACACTGGAGTAAGTGCAGAGAGGAACAGGAACAGCAAGCCAACTGTTTAATAGCTAGAAGTGAGGCGACTGTCAGGACATCTTGCAGAACTTATAAATTATGTTCTTCCAGAAGCAGGGCCTATGATGGGATATATTAGTATCCATAAACACATATAAATATATTGTTTTCTAAAATTAAGCATAAATGAAGAAACTACAAAAAGGAGAAAATTGCCTGAAGTTTTTCTAGAGTCTGTGATATAGATGAAAATATCACCAGGCATCCAAGCAAGCAACCGGTAGCACCAAATATAACTGAGTTTTCCCAGAAAAATCGTTAATGTTTCCCAAATGTTCAATGAGCTCAAGTGCCTCTGAAGCAATAAAGTACACGAAGCCCAAAAGAGATACTTTTGATGTTACACCACCAAGGGTTGGTCTCCTCACACCATACCACCAAGGGATTTCAGGGCTTTTCTGAAGAATAACTTCTCCTACAGTGCGATTTTATTCTCAACAAGTTTTGGTGTGCAACATACCATACCAGATTTTGAATATGAATCCCCAATCCTTTCTCTGTCTTTCACCTCAAGAATAATAGCTTCAACAAGTCCAGTCCGACTTTGCATTTCACTATGAATATTAGCTGACTCTCTGTTCTAACGAAGGCAACATTTCCAAACCTGCAAAAAGCAGAATACATCACAGGAATGCAGTGTTCTCATCAACTCCTACAAATTCAGAGGTTATCACGTCCCTAGATTCGGTAGTTCAGGACCTACAATTCTTAAATATCTAGAGCACGATGGAAATGGAGCCTTCAGACAGTGAAACTTCAAGTGAGATATGTAATGTTTAGACACCAAAGGATTCCCAAGCCCCAAGTGCAATTTGGTCAAATGCAGACTTGCTTCCGAGAAACCCAATTAGAAGAGGCCAAAATCATAAGTGCAATTGCACAAAGATATCGTAACGACAATCCTTCCACCAAAATTATTATGCTTTCCTCAGCAATTAAAGTCCACTGTACCATACATGGGATGAAATTCCCCGTTTTTCACTATGGATAGGCACCCCCTTTTCTATCCAAAACTAGTCTGAAATAGCCATTCTGGTCAATGAAAATACAAGATAAGTATGGGTTGTAATCCAGAAAGAGAACCCAAATTGATGTTTGGTTCAAATGATACATTGAAGAAATTGAAACTTTTTTGTGAGCACACTGTTCCAGTTCAATTGACTTGCAAGTAGAGGATGCTAGAAGTATCAATTTCAATTCTAAGGCTACATAATTCTGTTGCACCATGACCTCAGTCCCAACTCTCATGAAAGCACAATTGGGAATTATGAAAGATCTTGAGGAGGGGAGTTTAATTATCTCTATTAATTATTACAAGTTAATGGCGGGCGGCAATGGCATGGAATGTGGATAGGAAGGATAAAGAGAAAGTATTTGGTCCACGTTGAACGCATATAAATATGCTTTACCTTTAATTAATTCTGTGATGTTTGATGACATCAAAACTCCACCACCCATATATATATGTATAATTTGTAGTGGAAGTCTAGTCTGAAATGCAGAGAGAGATGAGACATATATGCATATGCATATGTATGTAATTGTAATGTATATATAAAGGGCGGGGTAGTAGTAGTAGTAGTAGTAGTGCATATGCAGAGAGTAATATATGGGTGGTATTGTGTACCTGGACAGCATATTAGTTCCTCTCAGCCTCTTCTTCACAATAGGATACCATGCTTATCTCTGGCACAACTTCCGCCACAAACCCTTTCTCACCTCCTTGGGCATCAACACCTTCAAGAGGAGGACTTGGCTTCGACAGCTCATTCACCACGCCGCGGATGACAAAAAGGGTATGTTAGCTGTCCAAAGCTTGAGAAACACCCTCATGTACACTATTCTTATCGCCTCCATCACTGTACTCATCACCCTCGCCCTCGCTGCCCTCACCAACAACGCCTTCAACGCCAACCACCTCCTCACCACCACCGGCTTGTTCGGCTCTCAGTCGCCTCGCATCATGGTCCTCAAGTACGGCTCCGCTTCCATATTTCTGGTGACCAGCTTCTTTTGTAGCTCTATGGCGGTGGGGTATTTGGTGGACGCCAATTTCTTGATAAACGCCATCGGGGAGTTCTCGCCGGCGGCGGGAGTGTACACGGAGGCGGTGGTGGAGAGAGGGTTCACACTGGCGGTGGTGGGGAACAGGGTGTTGTGTGTTGCTTTTCCTTTGATGTTGTGGATGTTTGGACCTATGGCGGTGGCGCTGTCCTCTATGGCGCTTGTGTTTGGACTCTATCAACTTGACTTTGTTGCTACTTTCTCCTCCAGCCTGCACCACCTTTGATAATCATCAAATCCCTAAATTCCACATGCAAAATGAATATTAATGTTGGGTTGTAGGTAATTGAGGAGCTAGCGGAACGAAGAAGGATGGATGGGGTGTGTGTATGCGTGATATGGTTTGAATGTTGATCATTTGCAATATAGAATATATATAGTTAGAATGAGGTAGGTAGGACGGAGTTTTGGAGCACAAAGAAGAAGAAGAATGATGAGAGTCCCTCTTCTCAAACAAGTTGATGTTGATGATAGTGATGTAGCTGTTGAGTACTGCTGGCTCATCAAATTAATAATAGAGGTGGTGCTGGTGCTGTTACTAAACTTCTGACCCCATCAATCACTAAACATGTGGCTCTCACTTTTTAAATCTGGATTGGAGTCTGGGAATTAAAGAAATCTTTATTTTTATTGACAAGACTGTAAGTGTCGTGGCGGAGTTAGGAACATATACATACAACTTTACAAGGAAATTAAACATAAAGCTGCTGGTGCAAGGTGAGCAACAGCAGCTGGGAACTGGGAACTGGGAACTGGGAACTGGGAACTGGTTATATATAATGAATATACGTACATTGGATTAATAAGAGTAGGCAAAATTCAGTAATCTAAAACGTCAATATATATATATAAATACATCAACGACTGACTAGTACATGATGCTCCAAACAAGCGTACGTACCTATATTATTCTGTAACAACAATATATAAATTCTACAAGGGTGGGACCGGAGCTGATCATATATACATATGTGACATTAATATTAACCAAATCAACCTAAAAACAGATTAAATAAAGCTGACCTTAATTAATCTTTGATTGAGGGTACCTAATTAATTTAGGGTTTGAAGGTCAAGAAAATCATCAAAAACAGCCATGGACATCATGTCCATCTCCATACTATGATGGGTGCTCTCGGTACAAGAATAAACATCAGAAGACGCAGCTGGAGAAAATGCACCCAATTGAGCTGAACTCATAGTAGTGCTGCTATCAAACTTTGTCAACGAAGTGGGATCATCAGGACATACAAAAGTAGCATTGGATGATATGGATGATGAGGATGATGATTTGATTTGGGGTTGGTGCTGTAGTTCCCCCAAGTCCTGCCTGTTTTCCTGTTTGAGTTGTACATGAGCAGCAGCATTGGTATTCGCATGATTAATGTGTGGGGTGCTGCAGCTGGAATCATTAATAACGAGAGAGGTGGTCTTGGGATCAATATCATGATCAGCAGCAAAGCTCCACATGATGGGGGAATGATCATCATCCTGCTGCATCATAATATTATAATGATGATGATGAGATGAGTTGAACAAGTTTTTGCAAGTGTGTCGGCCATGGTATGTGGTCCTGAACAGAGGTGGATCATCTTCAATCTTCTGCACCTGTTTAGTTGCTTGGCATCCCTGATCGAACTTGTGGCTGCACCTGAAGTAGTTCCTGCAAAATTCATATGCATCTCAACATTATCACAATTATAACAATAAACAAACACATCCACATTTATGTATGTGTGTGTGTGGTTACATGTACATACCTTGGATGTTTGGCATTAAGGATAACTTTTTGTCCATATTTCCTCCATGCATGTCCGTCCTCAAACAAACTAGCCGTCTTTTTTGTCCATGTTTCTGAACTTCTCCTGCATTAATAATATATATATATATATATATATATATATTCGGCTTAATTAGTAGCAGCCCGGCCCCACTCTAACAAATTAATTAATAAATTAACAACCAACCATCCATCTATCTATCTATCTATCTCTATAAGATCTTAATACGTACCAGCCGTGAAATTCATATATATATATTGAGTATTGTAATTAATTAACTAGGGTTGTTATAGTCATTGACAAAAATAATCAACCTCTAATTAGTTTGGGTTGACTTAATTGGGCAAAAATTAACAAATGGGTGTGTTAAAATTGTCATCATATATATATCAAAATGAGAGTATATATATAATTAATCCTCTCAGAAATGATCAATATCAAAATCGCACTTTAATTTACATATTCATCAGTTTAATGAATTATGTAGTGAGAAAATTAAATTTACAGTAGGCGATATTTTTAGGAAAAAGAATAAATTAATAATAAGCGATAATATATTCTCATACGTTTGTAGGTACCGTACCTTCTCTTGTAGCAGCCTCTCCGATCTTTTGTAGGGGGGGGCGGAGTCTCGCCGGAATCTTCCGATTTGAGGGGCGGAAGTTGAGAAACAGCAGCAGTGGGAGAAAGCATGGAAAGAGAGTGAGTAAAGGTTTCCAAGATTTTGGCAACAAGGCCCTGAGCAGGTGTAGGGTCAAGCGGGGGAGTGTGGCGAAGCATGAGGCGGAGCTGGTCAGCTACTTCCCGGCCGCGACTCAGCTCGCCGATCACCTTTTCCCACTCACACGCCATAGGATTATTATTAGGAGAGGAGGAGCTAAATTAATATATAGTTAGTGTGGTTGTGTTTGTAGTTGGGTTCCCACTGCGCCAAATCAACTCACCTCCATCTCATCTCATCCCTTTCTATCTCTCTTGCTCTCTTTCTCTCTATCTATATATATATATATATATGTATGTGTATATATAGACACACACACACAGAGAGAGTGTGAGAGAGAGCCATAAATAAATATAATAAACTTTAGATTTTTTGAAATGCTAAAAGTAAGTTGTAGGAAAATTCATGGAGGGAGGGTTGCAATCAGACGCGCGCATGTTTGATCACTCTCGTACCCCACCAAAAGAGACAGTCACAGACGTGTGGATGAAGTGAAGTAGGCGCGTGGAAGAGTTTGGCTTGCGCATAATGCATGGCGTAAGCTTGCATTGTCATGGGGTACGTCATACCATGTTACAACTGGCCACCTTGCAGTATACTACTACTATTACTACTAGTCAAATCTTTGTTTTATTTTTATTATTATTTATTTGAGATCGGATTCCAAATCACAGTCAAAAGAGATTAAATCTTTTTTATTACATCACTACACACTATTATTCACTATTGATGATCCAGTGGATTGGTGGTGGGTACTGTAATGACAATAATGACCTTAATCTATTCAAATTGAAATTGATGTGGTATGGGTATTGGTTGGTGGAGATGGGGCCGTAATGTATTGTAATATAATTTAATGCCTTTATCTCATTTCTGACCTTTAATTCCAATATCATATCTCTTCACTCTTCATCGAATACCAATAAATAAATAATAATATATGAATAAAAGTACCAAGTCCCAAGTCCAAATCTCCCATGTCACTGCCAAAACACGCCTTCACACTATCTCTCTGTCGTGGAAACAAGGTTGAAGCTTATTGGCACCTTCCTCCACACTACACCCTATCCACATCGTATACGACGGGATCAAATTTTTCCCCCGTACACCCCAATACCACGTCACCAAAATTACCCAACAACTCTGTTATTACAAGTTTGTCCATATAAATACAACATAACCTTTTGCAAAACTCCAACATACAATTCAAACTTCATTTATTACATTTAGTTAGAGGCAAAACTGAACATGTAGGACGTGCAGGAGAATCATGTAAACATAAAACATGTACCTTTGTTTTTACCAAAAGTTGGCCCAGAAGAGCAAGAAAATGCTAAATGGTCTAAAACAAACCCCTGAAGCTGAATTTGATTAGGCCTACCCCCAACAAAATCTCATCTCATTTCACCAAACAAAACAACAAGCCATGTCGTCCCCCTTAACTTCACTGCAAGGAAGAAAATTAATAGTAACTTCTCACTGAGTGCCACTTCTGCCCTGTTTGGTTCCATGTTCTCTTCAGCCTATACCAAGAATGAAACACAACTCGGATAACCACCCCCACCCAAACAGAAAAAAGGGAAAAAGAAAGAGAAGATGAAACATAATTAACAAACAGACATTGATTTGTTACATTTAGAAATCTACCCTGACATGTAAACACACTTTTCCTCGATTTCTTACAAATGTGAAGATTGAAACATCTATTCTCTACAGAAACTACTATACACTGCCTTCTGTCTTCCCTTTACTTCCCCTTGTATCACGTCTTTTGTTTCTGTTCATTTTCCAGGCACAACTAAGATTACCTTCCCTGTCCTGACTCCATATCAAGCATGACCAGCCAACGCATTAGCATCCTTTGCAGCACAATTTGATAATTTTTTTTTCCTACTCAACTGAATTCCTTTTGGTCTTCAATATCCAATAAGATCAACACAGCTTGGCTTCAACGCAAACCTCTCTCCCCCTGCTTTCTCTCAGTTAATCAGACTATGTAATGCGCTCTTAGCTGTGCTACTTCCTTGTTTCACATGCCAAAAAATCAGCTTCTGCTACCTGAAGCATTTACAAGCAGGAAACTCCAGGAGATCAGGGAAGGATAAGAAATGCCAGGCTTCTCGTAGACTGAACAGAAATAAATTGTAAACCTAAAGCCCATATGTGGTGAGAAGGTGCCAATTTAGATCAGATAAAAACTTCCACGACTCTAATCTGACATCACAATGGTTTGTTTAAAGTATGGGGGAAAAAGAAGTGCAATGCCTTGGGCTAGGAATACAGAGTGATGCTTTGTGTCACTGAAATCCCATTACAGTAAGGATTCATGAAAATCAACCAGGCTTGCACTCAGCCCTCAGCAATCATATTGATCGAAGTTTCTTAAGTCAGGATTGATGAATGTAGTCAGAGCCATTGTTCCAAGGTTCTGAGATTGTGCAACCAAAAGTCAACACAATTAGAGTACCAAAACATGAAACAGTCAGCTCAAGCAGTTATACCAGCAAAAAAGTTAACAGCATAGGTTGGGTAAATACAGGAGAGCTTCACCACAAACATGATATCATCATCAACAACAAGGAAGAGCTATATTTAACAGCAAGAACACCAATAAAGAAAGGTTAACAGACATGCAAGAAACACATGGACCCAACAAACAACATTTGATATTACCACAATGATTATAGTAGTTTAGAATAGCTCAATACGTTTTGATCTTCCATAAAGTCAATCACTGTTGAACAACACAAGTTAACTCTGTATGTCGTAACTTACCAGGACTACAGTCCAGAATATGGTGACGCACATCAAATGAATGAAACAAGGAGAGTAAGGTTAAGTGGAACTACATTTGATTGGGTAGAGATATTAACACAAAAACATATATGTACATGCTGTCAAGCATGAGAGGCAGAGAAGCCATAGACAAGGTGCACGGCAACCATGTGAAAGCGAACAGCTTCAAGCATATCATCTAGAGAATGTTATCTTTACTTGTCTCTTCTCTTTCCTTTTTGTGTGTGTATTTCATTTAACTTGCTACCATGAGAACTGAAAAGGTTGTCTTTTCTGCACATAAAAGATCTGTGTGTTTGAAAAAGAGAACTTCACTATCCAATTATGTTTTTTACTACCAATCTAAATCAGACAACTGTCCAATGCATGGGACTGTCGAACCAGAATCATAATACGTATTAAATGCTGCAGGCATCTGACCCCAGGAGCAACATAAAATTAGAAAAACTGTGAGTTTACTTGAAGCATTTCAGTATCAGATTTTGGAAAGCCAGCACACCATGCTATTATCAGAAAGATACCAAACGGTCACTTGACAGCAGAAACAGACAAATAACAATGAAACAAAAACCAAAGAACAAATTGTGAACTTACCGATTAACTTCGATGCCTGAATGCCAGTGGGAAGACAGATCTGAACATACTTGAGAAGATGCTCATCGAATGAAGGCTGATAGAAATTATAAATAATATGCACGTCAGCTTGAAACATGATCTGCCTTTGACCCAAAATACCGACGCCTTCTTCTCAGTATTTCAGATTCTCTAGCAATTTGGATATCTGAAGGCCAGAAAATCTGATAAAAAACTTTGACAATAAAGCGGGGTAGCAGTCCTATAACTGTTATAAGCAAAATGGAGAGCCAATAAGCGGGTGACTTCACGAGATGGTATATTGCACTGCAAAATAACAAGAATAGTATCAACTTTGAACAGTAGACGACCAGTGGCACATCGCCTAAGTATACTATAACTGACATTTTAAAACAAATAAAGATCACTCTGAAAACAAACTAACCCATAATTTGGGAAAGCAGGTATAGAATCAAGCACCACTATGCAACCATATGTCACAATTATTGATCCCCAGATTGCAATATGAGTAAGAAATACCCAGCGTTGAATATCCATTGCCAAGTGAACATTGACTAAAATAACAACTGCTATTGTCCACAAGCTGCCCAGACTCCATATGTCAATAGTGCTTTCTCTGTAGGTCAACAAAGGAACATAGAAGAGAACAAGGCTTTGCCAAAATGTGTCAACCATTGTAATCCAAAAGAGGGACATATTATAACACTCTTGTCGATGGCCGGCAGCATAAAGCTTTGGATATTTGAGTAATGTCTTGTGACTCAAGTCCTTGTCTAGGATACCCACAACAATAGTAGGTAGTGAAGTATATACAACAGAATAAAGAACACTACTCCAGTCTGTCAGCGCAGAAGTAGTAGAAAAGGCTGTATATAATATGTACCTGGAAATTTCATTATTAAAAAAGAAAGCATAAGTTCAAATATGTAAAGAAATTTAGACAGTTCTCATGTGCATAGTAAGTTTAGAAATATAATACACAATCAAGAACAAACAAACTTTTCACCCAATCAAGTTGAAGAAACATATTATCCTAAACTATTATGTGCCAAATCAGTAATCAGTTTTGTTAATGTAATATTAACTTGTGAGGAAAAAAGTAATACTATCATCCGCTAGAGAAAAATACAATATACCAAGGATCCCGTGCATACCAGAAAAGCATCAATACAAAAACAGCGTTTCGGTAGAAATTATAGAGGACCAAATAACCAATACGCTGATAGTTCCAGTGCCCATGCACCAAAAGCAATCTTTTCAAAAATCTGAATTGCCCCATAGCAAAATCTGATGCCATCACTGCTTGGCGCCCCTCTTGACCACATATTCCAACACCAACATCCGCCATTTGGATCATTGAAACATCATTAGCCCCTGCAAAAGCATATCAATAAGATGCAAACAAAAGTAACGGAAAACACAAAGGAGTAATTATGCCCCCCCGCCCCACCCCCAGAAAAATCTGCACCTAGAAAGTAAAAATAGTAAACAAATAATTACATAAAAACAGAAATATAGCTCTATGAATCCGAAATCACTAACTCACCATCACCTATGGCTAGTGTCATATCATCGGTGCGACCTTTGATAAGGTCAACAATTCCAGCCTTCTGCAAGGGTGCAACCCTACAACAGAGTACAACCC
>NC_026155.1:15305211-15312157 GCF_000512975.1 Sesamum indicum
AGCTGATGGAAAAAAACAAAATTAAGTTGTAAGAAGTTTGGTGAGTAGCATCTTACAGCCAACAAATGACCTTTCGTACAAAGACATCAAACTAAGTGATCAACAATTGTCTTGGGTGATCTTAGAACTAAAATCAACCCAAGACAACCAAAGAAAGCATATTAAACTACACAATAATTAAATAAAATAAAGATGATACGTGCCTCAGTCTCCAAATCTTTCTCTAATATGTACACCAGACTATTCCCATCAATTATAAGGGCTAGTGGCCCTAAACCCGGTACATCATTCTGGCTAGTATACTGCTGGAGCATACTGGATGGCTTCGTTTGAGAAGAGACTTCAAGATAATCAAGTTCATCCTTCTCCCGTTCTGTGATCTTTTCAACGCAACTTGCAGAATTCACAAGGTATTTGGCCTTAGCATCACATAAAAGTTTTCTGCATTCACTCTCCGAATTTCCGTTGATGATGATCTGGTGCATATGTGGACTCAAGAGTCTGCAAGAAAGACCAATAGATATTGCTGTCTCCTGTTTATCTCCAGTGAGAACCCACACCTTTATTCCAGCTTGGCGCAGGGATTCAATGGCTTCTGGCACGCCCTCTTGTAACTTGTCCTCAATAGCTGTGGCTCCAAGAAGGGTCAGGTTGCATTCAATAAGAGCTGCTGTTTGTCGCAGTTTTATAGATCTGTCGGTCAAAGATGTGCTTGCATCTTCATACATGTGTTGCCACTCCATGAGTTCTTCACTTGTAAGGTCCCTAGAGGCAACAACCAGGGTGCGCAAACCTTCTGATGAGTACTCATTCAAATGACTCTGCGTTGCATGACTTATACGATCATGATTGGGATGATCTTTCTTTAAAATGCTGAACATTGATGTATCAGCCCCCTTCACCAATACTTTTATGGTATCATTTGGAAATCTGATAATGACAGACATTCTTTTACGCACACTATCAAACTCATGCAGGCCCAAAACATCCAACCTACATTATACCGGTGAAAATTATAAGTCAGATAAACAAAATTAAATATTGCAAGAGTCTAGAATGAGAAATAAATTGCATTGTCAAAGATCTCTAGATAACTTAATTTGACGACCAAGAACTTAATTCATCCAGAAAAAAGCTCAATGGGAATGAAAACTAATATCTGGGAGCACAGAACTTAAATGTAGTAAAAAGAGAGCTGTCTACCTTAATTTCTCACCATTGGCATCAATCATAATATGCCCTGACGTCCGCTCAAAAAGTGTATAACCATAAGCAGACGCTGCAGCAACCAGTGCTTGTTCATCAGGAGATTCACCTTGATAGTCTATAGATATATGACTATCACCAAGTGAACTTTCAGAGCCACTTAATAGAGGAGTTTCAGTGACAATAGGAATCACAGTATTACAAGCTGCCAGGGTCAGGAAGAAATCATGCGCAGCAATTCTTTCTTCTCCATACAGATCTTTGTACAATAATTTCATGAGTTCAGGATCAGGGATGATTTCAGATTTAAGTTTCCATTTTCTCCGACCAGCCATAGCATCTTCCACTGCAGAGGTTTTCATAAGTTTTTAAAAAAGAAACTCAACAAAGAGAAATTATACAAAATTAATACATCATTCTAGATTCACAATGGCACACACAACATATAACCAGTGGATCTAACAATACCTCTAGCATTAGTACTGATGATATAAGCACAGGAAAGAAGCTATACAAGACATTCAATGTATAGAAATATAAGATTTGACCATAGCTAGACTGACAAGAAAATTGCATGTCTTCAATCTGAAAACTAAAATAGAGAAATAATGGATAGCGATAATACAAGTGGACAGGTGGAAAGGCAAAAGAACGTTTGTTGTTGCGGCTGCTACACTGATTAGCTGTGCTGCAGCTTATCCAATAGTTATCAGGACAAAGAACATATAGCTACCATGAAAGGTTGACACTAGATTTTACAAGTTAGCATGCAGATTTTTGTTGCCAAGAAAACAAAAATATATGGAGCAAGTCCTCCTGATTTGAGACGCAAATATCATTGAATGCTTCAGTCGTGTTTATTAAAAGCTTGTGTTGCAGGTGTAACAAGGAGAAAATATTTGGAGTTATGGAAATGCATTTTTCTTTCGAATGATAATCCAATTTCCTTTTAAAGTACAAAACAATAATCCTATGTCTGATGTCAAGCAGGATTGTTTTTAGTCATACCTGCAGCGTCAGTGTACTGTGATGAACCAGCCACAGAGTGAACGTAATCATAATTATTTCCCCAAATACTTGCTTTTCTGAATTCCATCTTGTTTTCAGTTAATGTGCCTGTCTTATCGGAGAATATGTATCGTATTTGTCCCAAGTCCTCATTAATATTCAAGGATCTGCACTGAAACCTGGAATTGCTGCTACTGTCATACATATGTCGGTCCCCAATCATGAAATATGACTGCCCCAACCGTACCAGCTCCATGGTGATATACAATGATATAGGAATCATTATCTGGAAAACTATGATAGAACTCAAGAATGAGATGAATGCCTCCAAAGGAATACCATAAAACGTGTAATTCTTCCCCTCTTTCCCCTTCTGGAAGTAAACTTTCCGGTAGTAAGGCAGTGTATCAAGCTGAGTCTTGTGGCGTTTTAACCATAAACCCATCCCAATTGCTACAACAAGGCACATGCTCAAAAGGAAAACTGATAACCAGAGTGTTTCCCTGTTCATGTAGGTCTCCAGTCTGCTTCTTTTAGCAGGGGACATTGCACTGTTCAACATAGCTTTTGTCTCCTGCCCAGCATAAACCACAACCCCAACAGCCCAGTCTGTGTTCTTAAGCTGACAACCACGCAAAATGATATTTGATTGGCTGAGAGGGACTCGCTGCCCTTTTAGCTCCATGTTGCCCATGAACTCATAGATATTCCTGTTTGGCTGCTCACATTTGATAACCCCTGATATTGCCGTCCCTTCAAGCACCAATTTATTAGTTTCTTGCCTAGCATACCTTGTTTTCAAGTTTGACTCACCATCCAAATTCATTGTCTGTATGTAAGCAATTCCACTAGGATCACTTGTTCCTAGCAACACCATATCGCAAGGAATAGTCTCATCAGAACTTATCTTCACTACCTCACCAGGCAGAATGTCTTTCCACCTTTTGGGACGGAATTCATCTAATTGTAGCACAACTGCTTCCCGGTTATTCTCATTCCTATCAGACCTGTGCCTTCGCCAATCCTCATAGCCATCTTTTACAGCTGTAACAGTAAGCACAAAAAGAAGAGGGAAAAGGGAAACTGTCCTCCCAAAGACTGCAAGAGGAGGAAGCTGGTTTAACGCAGCAATGGCCAAAAAGTACAAATAAGCAAACCTGTGAAACTGAATAAAGAGATTTTTCGGCAAGAATGTAAGCAATGTGTATTTGCTTGTCCGAATCTCATTTCCAGAAAACTCAAATTTATCATTAGTCTTCTTCGGATCATTAATATGGATCAACCTGGGGTTATCATGATGTGGTATGTTTTCTTCTAGCTGCATGCTGATCTGAAGGAACCTCTGAGACCTTCGAGATGTCTGAGGTTTGTCTGAGACCTGTACCTGAGGTGAAGCAGGTGAAGGCAAAGGCCCAGAAACTTCAAGGACTTTCATATTGTGCCCCAGATCCATAACCCCACCCCATGACACAAGGCGTTTTCGCTCCACTGGGGGGCATTTCTGGTGCAGCTCTGCTGACCGAAATTCCTTTCTCACAGGCTCCACAGCAGGATGTTCCAACAGATTTCCCGATACAGCTTTATCTTCTACTGAGGCAGAATTTTCCTCCAACTCCTCCTTCAGATCATATAAATTGCAATGTTGTGCCTCATCAGCAACCGACGAAGAGATCGATTCAGTGTGGCACAGACATCCCAAGGAGCTGATTCTCAAGGATGAATCATGGTTATGGGGTTCAGTGTTTGGAGCAGAAATGGGTTCAGATTGAGACAACAATAATGGCTTGTCGGAAGACATAAAGAATCCACCAACACAGAAAACACATTGGAGAATAACATAACTAGTCTGGAATCAAACAGTTGCTAAAACCCTACAAAAAATCAACCAGAAAATTGACGCCCCAGAGTGAATCTCTGCCCCCCCTCCTCACTCCAAAAGAGAAGATTTCAGGAGAAGATTTCCCTACGCAAACCAATGATGCGCACAATGGGGAGGCCAACTAAATGCATTACCTCCGAACCACCTCTGACATATCTCCGCTCAATTCGAAAATTTGTTAATCAAAGCCACAACAAAAGGAATATAGCTGCACCCAGCGAAACAGCTTCTTCAAAAATAATAATAATCTTCTTCGGAACCCTAGCAGATAAATGTGTTAAAAGAAGTACCTTTACCCCCGGCAGAGTAAAGAGAAGACAGATCCAAAAAATTCACGAAAGTATCATAGATCAAATAATGAAGAGAAGGGCTACAAAATGCATCATAGCTCCAGTGCAATAGAGCAACCCTCCAAAGCCTGCACGTAAATGGCAGAACTGCAAAATCAGAGAAAACACAAAAGAAAAAGGAAAGACAAAAGAAAAAACAAAAACGAAATCTGAATCAGGAAATCATTGCGGCATTGCGTTTGACAATAATGCAAAAAACTGATACCATACGATATAAAAGGACAGTAACAATAAAAGAGGGTGAGAGTGACCTGTGGAAAAACTGAAAGCAGGGAAGGGAGAGAAGGCAAATAGATAGATGGATGGTCCGGCTTATTTATTTATGGTGTGGGAAAACGTGAATTGATGGAAATGAATGAATGAATGCACTGAATACGAAATGACGGCATTCGAAAAATGTCAGTAATTCAGATCTTCGATCCCTTTCTTCGTTTTTGGGCTTCTTGGCACTGTGTTCTGAATCCTGATCAGCTTTTTTCGATGTCTCATGTAGCAATAAAACAAAACAAAAAAAAAAAAAAAGAGAAAACTGATCTTATTTGTTGGGGGGTAGAATTGAAAGTAAAAAAAGATGGAATTAGAGGAAAAATGTGTGTATAGATTTTGAATCTGGTGGGGAAGTGATAGGGATAGGGATTGGAATTGGAATTGGGATTGGGATGGAGATCGAAGGGGCAGCAAAGGAGGGGAGCAAGGGGGGAGGGGGGAGAGAGAAAGAGAGCAAAACAAGAGAGGGAAAGCGAGACAGAGACGAGTGGAAAAGCACGATTATTGGGCCGCTTTACTTTCTTTTTTATATATATATATATATATTTGTTGTTTTTAAAAAATTTATAACAAAAATACACTCACCAGTCACCACCATTACCATTATTCTTCTCTCTTCTCAGTTTAATTTTACTCAAACCTCAACCACCCAAAAAAAGGGAACATATGAAATGACGATTCTGCCCTTGGAACTCCAGCTATTAGTAACAATAAGAATTTATGGTCATGAAAAAGGCAAAAATTTATTTATTTATGGAGAATATGTGGAAGACCAAAAAAGGATATTGTTTAATGTTAGGAGGGTAAACTAGAGAAAATAGGGTGTGGGGTGGACTTAGTTTTAGCATTAGCATTCCAATTTAGAACCATCATCATCATCTCATATCTCTGTATTGAGTCCCTCACAATAACTCACACTGCTCACTAATAATATAATTATATTCCCCTTTTGTCAGTTTTTGTGACGTCCGTAGAATTTTTCACGTAATTGGGAGACTAATTGGTAATTATTAGAAATTTAGATGTAATTATTTTGGATAGAAATGTAAGGAAATTAAGAAATAAAGATATACCGATGGTAAAAGTGAGATGGAGTCATCATGCCCCAAGGGAGGCGACTTGGGAGGTTGAGGAGCATATGAAAGAGAAATATCCCTATTTATTCCATTGAGCGGGTGAGTTACTTAAATTTCGGGGACGAAATTTTTATTAGGAGGGGAGAATTGTGACGTCCGTAGAATTTTTCACGTAATTGGGAGACTAATTGGTAATTATTAGAAATTTAGATGTAATTAGTAAATAAATTATAGATTGAATTTGGAATGTACTAACACTTGAACGGATTAAATTGAAGTTTATTATAATATTTGGAAGTAAACTATACTAATTAGGAAATTAGGAAGGACACAATGGTAATTATCAAAAGTATAATATATATATAAAAAAAAAAAGGAAAAAAAGAGGTGGGCAGTGGCATGTGCTGCCACCGCCTCACCAATTATTAAACATATATATATATAAGTATGTGAATTGAAAGGGAAATTACATATTAACACACACACCCACATTTACACACACCGACGCACACACATTCGGAAAACAGAGGTACGGATTTTAGAGTTTAATCTTTAATAATTTAAATAATTATATAAAAGAGGTGGGCAGTGGCATGTGCTGCCACCGCCTCACCAATTATTAAACATATATATATATATATAAGTATGTGAATTGAAAGGGAAATTACATATTAACACACACACACCCACATTTACACACACCGACGCACACACACATTCGGAAAACAGAGGTACGGATTTTAGAGTTTAATCTTTAATAATTTAAATAATTATATTATTTAATTAGCCCGTTTATTAAATGTTGATTATATTGAGCGGTGAATTATTTAATCGGAGTGTTTTATGATTTTGGCTATTTATATTAGTGTCAAATTAAATATCACAATTGCTATAAAAATGATATAGTTGGGTAATTAAAATATTAGATTTGTTAGATTTAATTATCCTTATAGTTAATTTATACAATTCCATCGGAATGATTAACCAAATATGTAATTCTATGTATTGTTGCTTAATTAAATTGTATAGCAACGGTAAATTGACAGAAAATTCATAGAAATACTTCGGATGTTATATTTTAGAAATATTATGTTATTAATTAGGGAAAGGAGGCTTCAGTGGTAATATAATTTACGAATGTTATTAAAAATGATAGTTAT
>NC_026155.1:15314054-15340357 GCF_000512975.1 Sesamum indicum
AATTGGGAGTTGTTGTTGAGGAAGTGATTATTATAAAGAAAAGAATGATGATCGTGAGTTGAAATAAAAGATGATGCTTACCTAGTTGGAAACACAGTCAATGGTTTATGAAAATGTGATTGATATTGAGATATGAAAAATATGTGAATTAAGCTAGGTACCATGGCGCGTAGGGTATCGGGGTATTCCGGGGCAGCAGGGAATATCCTGTGCTTGTTAGCTACACACTGGGGTGGTGTGGGGGTACCATGTTTGTTGTGATGTCCTGTGCTATATTGCTACACAGCTGAAGTAAAAGAGTGTGGGGATATCACACAACGGGTATCCTGTGCTGTATATGATATGATGATGGCCGGCGAAACCATTGACTGATGTACTCCAGTTAGAGTAAGTGGGGCCCTTAACTAATAGATGATAACGAATGAATATTATGTCGTGGATTGATTTACAGCTGTGAGTATGTATTGTTGCTTATATTTGATGTTGCTGTATGACGAATGACTGTTGTCGGTATGACTGCATGTACGTGAATCTTTGTTGTGTATATATATATAAATTGATCGGCTATACTTATTGAGTAGGCAGCTCATTCCTTGCCACGTACTTTTCAGGAGATAGGTCACACTGACTAGCCACATTGACTTTGAGCGGTGCCGTCGTCTTTATTAGGTGGGTCAGCCGTGATTTCTGAAGCCAAAGTTTTTGATTGTTGGGTTGTAAATATTCTGGTCTTTTGTCGAGATTTGTGTTTAAAAGTTGTGGTATGATTTTTCTTGAGGTTATGTACACGAGAACATGTAGTGAGGGTAGATATTACTTTCGGTGGTATAGATTATCTTTTGTGACATATAATATTATATTGATAATTAGAATTTATTTTGCTGATTGAAATAGAATTACTTATAGAATGAATTTTGATTAAAGAAAAGATGAAATAGAAATGATTAGATGTAGCGAGTAGGGAGTGCTACAGTTTTACTGTAATATTTTTTTTATAATTTAAAAATTTATATTTAGCATCCTAAAAAATTTACTTTTATTTAATAAATAATTTTATTCACTGGTCAAAATTTACTAATTTTCTTATATTAATAAAAGAATTTGAATGAGAATTAATATTACCCTCGATTGATTGATTGATTTATTATATGTCAAATATCTTTTGTTGGACTAAACTAACATTATAATAATGAAGATATATTTATTCACATTAATAGGTGTGAGAGTAATTTGATCACATAAAAATTTATTTGATCTGTAATAAGTCAATTAGGGATTAATATAGATTTCTTTATTTATATCAGCAAATTAAGTATATTTTGATCAATGAAAAGACTTATTTATTAAATAAAAACAAACCATTAAATGTAAACTTCAAACCATAGAAAATATATCAACCTACATATATATGCATATACTCGCTTCATTCATATCATTCTCTCAGTAGTTCTTGATTATGCATTATATGTAAAAGCAACAATCAACAATTACATTTACTGCAGTTTTTAGAATATGCAAACATTAAAAACCATTCATTCTCAAATGTAATGTAACGTATCATCATGTATACAGAGTGATCATATGATTGTGAAGAGTAGTGGCGGCCATCAAAATTGTTTTGTTAAGACAACACCACCCCACTCCACTTCTTCATCACTTGTTGCGTGCATTAAGAGGCGGTTTCTTGCCGCCCTTTGGCCTTTACACCACTTCATCTTGCTTCATCTTCCTTTCTTCTTCCTTAACTCTCAATGATCGAAGCGGAGATATCCTCTGTCAACCAATTCAACACCTCATCATCATCGCTATTATTATATTCTTTAATCTTTTTCCCAATTCCGATAGCTAATTCTGTGTCTCGGTCTCTCAACCAAGAATTAACAAATCAAAGCTATCCATCCACAAACCCATAAAACATATATATATATATATAAATGGTCGGCTAGCAACAGTTGAAATGAAAAAAGTCTATATATATATATATAATGTGTATATATGAATGGTTACCATGCAGGCAGCTAACTTGATCTCCTTGAGTCGATACAACCGATCAACCTCGATCTCCAGCTGCTTCTGCGCCTCCCCTCTATCAACAATCTCCTTCATCTGCAAATCCAGCATTAGCCCCCTCTCTCTCAACATCTTCTCTGTCTTCTCCTTGTCAATCCTCAGCCTCTCCAGCTTTTCCCGGATGGCAGTCAGCTCATCAGCCAGCGATGCATCCAAGGATTCAATGGGGATTTTATACTCCTTTTTGACTGGGGTACTGGAGTAATTATAAGTAGGAGCAACATTCTCCTTGTTACAGTAGTAGTTATCCAGCTGCCGTGCCCGGTCTGCAGGCTTTGTGTTTGGTTTTGCAGTTATTATAGGAGCGGTTGATAGATTCTTGGGCTGGAGGGGTCGGCGGCCGGAGTGTGGAGATTGAGCGGTCACCATTTTGTTCTATGAATTGCAGTTTTGGTTGGGGGAAGTGAGGTTACTTTTCTGGTGTGGGAAAACGCAAGTGAAGGGTGCTACAACTACAACAAGAATATTTGGATGTTGGATGAGCTAGATCTTGCCCATTTGGGAGTGGGAGTGGGAGTGGGTTTTGAATTTGAATGAAGCTGGCGGACAAACGGCTACTATTTTTTTTAATTTTAATCATCATGATGATGTTTGGTAAAAGTGGGTCTGACTCTGATCTGATGGGGAATAGGTTTTTGTAGTATTTTTCAAAGCTCGAGTCCCCGTAAGCAAAACTCCAGACCCTTCACTCTCATCTTTCCTGCTAATTACAGTCATCAAGGCCTATTAGCTCAGTTGGTTAGAGCGTCGTGCTAATAACGCGAAGGTCGCAGGTTCGAGACCTGCATGGGCCATGTCTAACACATTTTTTCCTACTCGCGCTCAACTTTTGCCTTAATTGCAACAAGATAGGCGACACCCATCTCTTTTTTTCATAATTTTGGCGAGACCTCGGCTCCATATGGATGCCCGTAGAGCTACATTAAAAGCTAAAACTAGCTTTAATTACCTTCCACTGTTGAACAGTCTAAAGAAAGTAATATTAGGTCGATCCAGAGAAATTCAAATGGAAAGAGGCAGAATGCAAAGACTTTTATGCTGGATATATACAGGGCCTGGTAGCATCAAACTCAGATCATAAATAATCCATTGGTAGCTCCCAATCATCTTCACTTTTCCTTATCTTAGGGCGTAATTTTCTTCTTGACCAGCTTTTGCGCCGCTTCTCTCTGTAATCTGCATGATTCTGTTGTCCATTGATGTCCAATTGTTCGTCAAACTCATCCTTTGAGATCCCTGAATACTGGCCATCCCATAATCCCTACCATTACCATTTGGAAAGCATTAAAAGCCAGAAAAACATGCCAGCATAGAGATCTATCTACTCTCTGAGATTGCTGGAAATGCATAAACCCACTGTGGACCTATATACCAGCACAATAGAAATGGGAGCTTCAGCACACCACTACATATTATACACATCCTCTAGCACTCAAGCACATGCATTATCGAACCATGCCATAACCACAGGCTTGAGCTACAAAGGAGCTTTATTTGTGAAATTCCAAGATTTATTTATTTATGCATATGCCCAAACATAAACACCAGTTTTGTAACTGATAACCACAATTCGCAGTCAGTAAGAGAAGTACCTTAGTTAGCCTCTGTATGCGTGATACAGCAGCTTCTCGCACAATAACCGTGTCAGATAGAACTTCCTTCACGTCTTCCACAAATAGAGAATAGGTGCTAACCTGAAAAAAAAAATAAAACAGCAAATTAACTGAAACAAAGTCCTCGTCAAGGTGATGAACATCGTTGTTCGGGGTCCTACCAGTAATTTTGAGGAAACATAGTTTCTTAATTTTTTCTTTTTTTCCCTCAGAAACTAGGGAACTTAGTTTACCTAAGTGGCTTCTGAACAACAGTGATCATATCCACAAAATTACCATGGGTAAAAGGAGCATCCACCTACCAAACTAGATGGAATAATGGAAATTCCGAATGAATCAAGCTCAAGTGACTCCACGGTGCCTGAGATGATATTAAAGGTGTAGCCACGCACCTAAAAGTGAATAATATGGAATAATGTCAAAGACGAGACAATGTAAATTCTGGCAGAAACTGAACAGTAACACAGCGCACCTTTCCAATACTTTGACGACTTGGTGTTACAACAGTATATCCTACCTAGCAAAAAAATTCATTAGTAAAAGGTCGTGAAGAAGAAAAATAAAGATCAGGGAAAATGAATTTAGTTTTCTTCAAAATGCTTGAAGCTGCAAGCATAACCTGCCAATGAAACTAGTACAAAGATAGTGAGAAATAACAGAAAATACAAGACAGATAAGGCATATCCAAACAACAAAAAGGAGTCCATTTCCCTCTATTTTTCCGGAAAGCAACTGAAACCAATTCACTCGGAAGATACTTGAAAGCATCATGCATTACTCAAGTGAGAACATTGGACAATATTAAACATCATGCCCAGTAGTTTAATGTATGAATGCCATGTTAAAGGATGATGAGTTAGTCATAGAGCTCAAGGTTGCCAAACAATGTAGCTAGATAACTTATGGACACACATACTGAAGGCTTTACATAACCGGCAACAAGTTTGCCATAGTAATTCATACAAAGACTTCCATGTTTTAGGCTTTAAAAAGCCTCTCCTAAGGAATCCACTGAAAACCAGAAAGCAGTTAGGACGAACAGCAGGCTATCTTGGGATGATCTCCTGTGTCTGCTGCATGATATTAGAAAGGATTCATAATATGCAGGTGAATACTGTAGGAGCTGAACTAACAATTGTTTTGAAGAAAAAAATGGAGTTGAATACTGCAGGGTGATTAAATAGGACATCACATCCATAAATTATCAGAGGGTCCTGTAAATTATTTCAGTAAGAATAAGGCCAAGGGCCTCCTAATGCCTACAGACTGGAAGCAACAGCGCATACCAGTGTCTCCATTCTAACCAATTTAAAATCATCTTCTATCACAACTTCATCCTCAACAAGTATAACATCTCCAACCTGTCACAAGCATTAAACATACAAAGTGGAAGAACTATTAGATACCACTCACAAAGAAAGAAAAGAGGAAACCAGCAGGATTTTGTCCACAGTTCAGAACTAATCATCAGAAATTTAATTTACTGAAAATTGTGAAGGACAAGTGCTATTCACTGTAGCATCTATCACCCATATTAAATACTAAACATTCACTGGGGCATCCTTTCATGCAAACTTGTGTTACACTCATAAATTATCAGTTCAATTCTCATGAAAGAGTAACGAATAATACAACTGCAAGCAATACCTCCCATGCCCTCCATTTTCCACTTGACAGAAAATATATCCTGTTTAATACGATACCCTTTCAAACTCTAATGGAACAGAAATTAAATGATGATGAATTGGAACAGATGTCAAAATTCTATGATTAAAACAGTAGTTGCCATCGCATGTTTATGTTCATCGCATGGGTTCAGCAAAAACAGACAAACAAGAGTAACAAGATAATCCACATTGTATATAAGGAAATTTACCTGTGTTATCTCCTTCAACAGAAACCTCTCAAAGTCGCTTGACAGTAAGTTTGGTCTCACTTCCACAACTATCACAGTCCACTGGGCATAATAAGGAAAACGAAATTTAGTAGAATAAAGAGGCAGGATAACAAATCCCATCATGGCCCTCAAAAATACCTTACAAAAGACACTCTGATACCAACCCCCCCACCCCACCCCCAACCCCCGAAGCGCACACACAGTTGCCAGATGAAGATTAAAGTGGTGGGATCATAGATTTTGTATACCATATTCTACCGCTTAAGGAAATACATTTGTAAATCCTAGTTTATTTTGCAGAGTGAGATATTTAAAAATTCTATGTCTGATCCTGCCTGTAGTTTCTACCCGTTCCCCTGACACCAGTTTCGTCCTACCTAGGCAGCGCACATAGACATATTAAACCAAGTTAATTAAAGTATTTTGCATTAGGCATACAAATAAAGCAGCACGAAACCAGGATTGTGACTCACGGAACTTGTGTCCACCCAAAGCTGCGAAACATAACCTAAACTGAGAGCAGAGCGGATGCTGATAACTTGCTTCGCAATGATATTTGATCTCCTCATCATTTGTCTCCCGCTCTTTGCCACCTCATCTGATCCCCAGTAATCGTGTCTCTCTAAATCCTCCAACTTGGAATCAAAACCTTGGTGTTTTGCATTGTCGTCGTCTTTCACAAATATATTGTCTTTCTGAGCACCCTTAAACTTGAAAATTTCGCCAATGCTGCTAAAGTCCTGGGCTTCTTCATCAACTCCATTTCTTGTAGCTGCTTCCCCCATTTCCGGTTCATCTTTCTTGCCATTTAGGTTTCTTCGAATTTTTTCCTTCTCAATTAGCCCAAAGCCTAGGTCTTCATACTCGTATTCGTCTGAGGGGAAAGGAATTGCATCCCGATCTCGAGCACAGTTCATAGAAATGGAAATCTTGTTAGAGCGAGAAGTGCCAAGTTTGGCGTATTTGGATAATTTGAAAGAAGCGGCAACCCCAAATTGATGTAGTTTTATTAAGGAATTTTGGAGAGGGAAATTGATGGAGGGAAGGCAGTCAGACATGATTAAATTGAAAGGAAGCTAAACTAAGAAAGAGGAAGGCAGTAGAAGAAGAATTTGGAGGAGGAGGAGGAGGGGCCAGGGGTTGAAGTTTGAACTCAAACTCTCAGCTCAGGCTCAGCTTCTGTTGGTTGGTGACCAATCCATCAACAACAAATATGAAGTATATGCTCAGCTCTTTGGTAATACTGTACATAATAAGTTGGATTATGGGATGAACAAAAGTTGGAAAACTCTTAATTTCATATTCATAGCCATGCTCTTCTACTTTTTGAAATTATCTTTTTACTTCATTGAAAAACCTCTTTCTAATAATGAAACTTAATTTTGTATTTACATCGATTCTGGTATTTTTATACCACACCAATAATCGATTGGGATGAATTTTTTTAAATTATAAGATCAAGAATGAGATGGGTTAATTATAAGATAGAGTGGGATACATCATACATATAGAAACATAGGATAGGATAGAAGATCCCTCCTTTAACCTTCGCTAGCCAAAAATGAAAGGAAAAAAAACAGGTGACAACAAAGGAAAATGTGGTGCATAATGCATTGTTGTTTTATTTCACTCCACATATCCAGCGTTAAGGATAAACCCATGATCGACGCGTGGACAAAGTCCATCCTCTGCTCTGCTGACACACACTCGCTCTTCCTCTCACCACTCCAAAAACAAAATGTAACAATATTAACAAACAAGCTTCCCCCCAAAATATTTCAGGATTCACCGATTTCACCTCTTCCATGGCTTCTCTTCTTTCCCCCACTGCAACTGCATTTCTTCAAGACTCCAAACCCATCATCAAAAGAGATTCTAAACATATATCACACGGCTTCATTTGGTCTATAACTAACCCCTCCCCCACAAAGAATCTGATCGCCTGCAATGCCTTTCTAAATGATATTTCGGACAATCTGTTCACCACTTCCCTTCATCTGGATCAGTCCTTCTTACACTATCCTGCTCTCCAGCAACTACAGAGAGTTACCGGGGAACTCCCACAAGTTCAAAAATGGGGGTTATTGGTTTTTGCTGGTATTACTTGGATTTACTTGACTGCTAGGCCCGGCGTTCTTGTTGGCGCCATTGATGCATATATTTTGGCCCCTCTGCAAGTGGGCTTCGATACTTTGAGTGGAAGGAGGAGTTTGAAGAGGACTGATTTCTTGGTTGGTGATATATTGGGTGAAGGATCTTTCGGCATTGTTTATTCTGGAGTCATTGTTCCCAAGAATGTGAATGTGGACGAAAGTGTTCGGAAAAAAAAAAGTAGAAGAGCTCTGCAGATGGATCAAAGGTTTCAACAAAAAGTTATCCTCAAGAAGGTAAATATTTTCGATAAGCACTCACTGAATTCTATTGTCCTGCAGTATAATGGCATTCAGACATGATTTTCTATTACCTCTTATTGGTGGTTATCCAGAAAAGCAATCAAATGTCCGTAGATCATTGCCGTCCCATTTGCACGAACATTTAGACAGTTTATTTTTCTTTTCTACAGGTGAAAATTGGTGTTCAAGGAGCTGTGGAGTGTGGAGATTTTGAAGAGTGGTTTAATTACAGGCTATCAAGAGCAGCTCCTGAGACATGTGCAGAATTTCTTGGAAGTTTTATAGCAGACAAAACTAATACTCAGTTTACAAAGGGTGAGAAGTGGCTTGTCTGGAAATATGAGGTACTTGAGTTGAGACATGACCATTATATTGCTGATTCGTTGGTTGTGTCATGTTCGAAAAGTTCTGTTATTCATTGGCCATATACATGTTTCCTTAACTGAAAATCAAAATGATGTATTGTTACATTTGCTACCTCATTGACTTTTTGAAGCCTAATACAGGGAGATTTGGACCTAGGCGATTACATGAAAGATCGGAGCTTTCCTTTGAATTTAGAGTCTGTCATGTTTGGACGTGTTTTACAAGGCCTCGACTCTATTCAGCGAAATGCATTAATTATCAAACAAATACTGCGCCAGATAATTACTTCCCTCAAGAAAATTCACGACACAGGCATAGTTCACCGAGATGTAAAGCCGTCCAACTTGGTAGTCACCAAAAAGGGGCAAATTAAACTCATAGACTTTGGGGCAGCCACAGACCTCCGCATAGGCAAAAACTATGTTCCCAATCGTGGGTTGCTTGACCCCGACTATTGTCCCCCTGAACTGTATGTAATGCCTGAGGAAACTCCAAATCCACCACCAGAGCCAATTGCTGCCTTCCTTTCTCCAATCTTGTGGCAGGTGTGCTATCATCTCTTTATACTCCGTTTAACTTTTCTTGACCTGATGTGCCAAAACAAAAAAAAATTTGGAGGGATCCTTCTATAGCGATTCAGTATGATTGTGTTTAACCTCAATGACAATGATCGTCAACATAATTGCTGAAATCTACACTGCCTGAACTTTGTCCAGCTCATTTACATCTACGAGAATATAATTCATTCTGGCAGGATTCCTTGAACTAGCTAGTTTCATGCATCCGACTCAAGGATGCTGGAATGTTTCATGAATGTTTGCTTACGGATATAAGCAGATTAATCAGATTGCTGTTGCCCTTGTTGCAGCTGAATAGTCCTGATCTTTTCGATATGTATTCTGCTGGAATAGTACTTCTGCAAATGGCAATACCAAGCTTAAGGTCTACAGCAGGATTGAGGAATTTTAACTCAGAATTGAAGGCTGTTGGTTATGATTTGAATAGATGGAGAGCGAAAACTCGATTGCGGCCTGACCTCAGTATTCTTGATCTTGATTCTGGTAGAGGGTGGGATTTGGCCACAAAACTTATTTTGGAGAGAGGATCTTTCAGAAGGGGACGATTATCTGCTGCAGCTGCTTTGAGGCATCCTTACTTTTTGTTAGGTGGTGATCAAGCTGCTGCCGTCCTCTCAAAAATCAGTTTACTCAAGCAGTGAGTTATCATACCATGTAAGTGTAAAAGCTCTACTTCTTTATCTCCTATTTATTGTTTTCAAACCTTCACTTTGTTTTATTTATGTTGCAGACTCTACCCATCTGTAATACAAAGTTTGAGTTCAGCTTTGTCTTACATCCAGTAAGAGGAATGAGCCAAAGGTAATTATATGGTGAATTTTCTTGCTTGCCTCTAAGAAAACACTAGCTCCCTCAGCTTGTGGATATTTGCAGGTATATCGTCCGCTCAGCCTTATTTCCACGACTCTGCATCTAATGACTTATATGGGATACAACACATCACTTTGACGTTTAAAAACATTGCAGGAAAGAACACATTTTTCCTTTAGATAATCCTCTTTCCTTATAGCAGCCAAATTTATTTATTCAATTTTATCAATGAAATGGATACTGAAAATATGTCCGTCTCTGCTTCCGGTATGAACATCTAAAATGTCCCTCATCTTCCTTCGAAGATTACAAGGGCATTTTTGCAACTTGGCAAATTAATACCTCGTCCACTGGTAAAATCAGAAGGTGTGACACTGGTAAAGTCAGTCAATGAAATCCATTACCTCAAGGCGAGCACGCACACAAGTACAACCAATTATTACTTCCTTAACAACATTGTTCAACACCACAATTCACAAATAAGTAATAGCAACCAATTATTTTAGTGATATATAGTATTCAGTTCGTAGTTATTAGGACAGAATAGCATAGCTAAAGCTAATCCCCTCAAAGCTCATCGTGATAGTGGAAATTCTCCAAGGCATGCTTTCTCTTGCAGCCCCATCGGCATCTCCAAGAACACAAGGAATTGAAGGTCTTTAATCTGGTGGACTGGAGGGATATGATATTCGACGTTGAAGAGGACTTAGAAAGAACAACTGCATATCCATCATCCATATAATCTGTTCCTTCAGGAAAGAGCTGCCACAAGAGGCTACCACCTCCGCTGCCACCTTTCCTGGTAGAGTTCAAAAGGGTCTTGTACACAGTACTTATGAGGGTGTCTCGATAAGTTGCATTATAGCCAGGATCTTTTGTAGAGACACCAAACTCTGAGAACACGACTGGCATGCTGAGGAAGTTCTCAGCATCATCAATGTGAGCTTGCATCCATGACTTTGTGAATTCAACATGTGCATCCGAAATTGATTGGGAGATCCTTCATCATCATCACCTTTGCCAGCTTAGAATTTTATTTATCTATTTATGGTTATCTACTTTGGAAGTTGTCTGTGTATGTGATTTTGGGTGGGTGGGGAGAGTTGGAGTTGGTTGAAGATCTTACCAAGAGTCTGGATAGATGTGAACAGAAGCAAAATCAACCCCAAGAACTTGATGATTGCGGATGAAATCGGTCCCAACTTGTTGAGCGTAAGTATTAGGGTTATACTGGACTTTATTAGGGGTGGAAGGACCGTAGAAACCTTCAAGGCCAATCTCCACCAAATGCTTTGGATCAATGCTTTTCACATAGACCGCCATTTCTTCTATCCAAGCCTACAAATTTAATGACACTTAGCATAACATATCGGTTATGGAAAATAATATATGTGTGCTTAGGCTTTGCATTTAGCTTTGTCAGTGACAAAATATTGAGGCTTGTGACTCTCTAATTACTGAAGCAACCAAACCTGCAATTTATCCCCGGAGGGGTCTGATTCACACCGCGGCTCATTCATCAGTTCCCAAGCAAAAATAGTTGGATCGTCCTTGTAGGTTATGTTTGTTATAGTGTTAACTCTGTTTAGCACAGTCTGCAGGAGCCAAAAAACATTGATAGAAAAAGGGGGAAGAAGGCTAAATTTGTGCAACTTTTCAGTAGAAATGAATATAGATCACAGAAAAGAACTCACATGAACATGGGCCTTGTAATAGCTTTTGAGAGTTGGGTGAGAAAAGAAGTCATCATCTGAAGTCAAGTTTAGGCCAGCAGCTTTACCCCATTTTACATACTGTGATTTCCCACCATAGGCCTCCCAGTTGTTGACTAAGGATAATATCAGCCTTATTTTATACCTGTGCGCTTCACTTACAACAAAATCCAAGGCCTGAAAATCAAGTAAGTAACTGTTACATATGATCTTTTACTTTGTGCACAATGAAGATGGTCACCTGAATAGTTCAGTCATCAGTGTTACCATAAAGTTGTTAACTCTAAAGGTTTTTACCTCCCATAGCTGAAATCAAATGTTCATAACAAGATTGATACTACTAGCGTTACAAAAAGGCAATTCTGATTAGTACCTTGAAAACATCTTCATCGTAAACAGAAGGGGATGTCTGAAGAGCTCGCCACTGACCATCATTGAACGCCCAGGTCCTGCAAACTGATAACCCTACTGCTGATGCCTGTTGAAACACCTCACTCACCTTTCCTCTGGTTGACTGATCCACCGCAAAAACCATCAACCAATAAGTGTTGAATCCATTAACGTAAAATGGTTGTCCATTCACTATGAATTGGTTCCCGCTTTTCTGCACCATTGTCCATGCATCTTCTTCCATCTGATCCAGATCAGCAAACCTGACAGATTACCAGCACATCATTCATAATTTATAATAATGTTCTAATTTGGTAATCAGTGTACAGACGATGATTAGTTAAATATGAAGCGAAAAGTTTTTAAATGCTACCTATTGCCCATGCGAGAAGATGATACATAATACCCTGCACTCTCCTCCAACTCAGAATTTTCATATCTTGTATCCACAAGTAAAGATGATACATGGCCAAGGAGCAGAATGTGAATGAATGCCACATAAATGGCTTTAAGCCCATATCTAGAATCAATCTCTCCCATGTTTAAAATTTGATGGTAGTCCATTGAACTTCAGCTACAAATATATATATTTGAAAGAGGTGGCCATGTCTAAGTAAAACCCAGGAGACAAACTTGGTGATGCTTAAGAGTATATTGAGGGGGAAATGGTGGAGCTGCCTTCAAAGCAAAGATGCACTTTCTTCTCTTTCAATTATGGATACTACACAAATGAAATTGGTGGGACTGCTAACTCTTTTCCTATTACTTTTACCAAACTCCCTCCTTCCGCTCCAAATGTGAGGTATTACCCGACAACATTAGTGAACACGTCTAGATCCCAGGAACAACTATGGAACAACACAATAGTTCCAAACCCTTTCTCCTTAACATGCGAATTTATATTCCACAGATTTCTAGATCAGCGTCTCACTAAATAGGGAAATGGTTTTGAGGGTTATATTTGGATACCACCTAAATTGGGCTGCTAGTCCATGCAATTGCAAGCTATGTTTTCCAAACATGATTATCTTTATGATGCGAGAGGGAAGGAGAAATTAGAGCAGGTGGAAGATGCGATACCATAATCTGGAAAATGAACAACGAGCATCTAACTGTTAAAGAACAAGAAAATGCAGAGAAATAAAGTTTTAGTACCTCAAGACATGAGCCAACAACAGATGTAATAGTTTCTTCCATAATGGAACTCCCAGCACCTTGCATCTCTGTCTGCCCTGCTGCTGCTCCCACCTCATCTTAATGCCCATTCCTGTAGCCTCAACTTATTTCCGCAACACCAAACCAAACACTGCTCATGTTCAATCTCGGAAAACCAAAGACACACACATATCTGTTTTTCAGTTGCTCTTTGGCGGTGATTCATAAGAGATGAAAATGCTGACAACATCATTTCGTAGAGCATTCAAACGAGCCCAGACAAAACAAACCGACAGATTACCATTTCTTTTTTGCAATCCTGCTTCTGGGCGCTAAAAATGACATGGTCTCAGTGTTAAGATATATTTCTTTTGCAGGAAAAATATTTCAATTTTTTTTAACAATTGAAATTAAAATCTGATTTTTAAAACTAAAATTCGGGTTCAGATTTCAAGTTTTATTAACCTGGAACTGAGAAATTCTTTCAATTGTTGCTTCAATTTTAGCCGTTAGTGGTTGGCTGTTACACTTGGAAATTAAAGGCATGTTTATGTGCTGCATTAAGTGTTGAGAATTGGGCATGCCTATAAAAAACTACCCATTTCTCAATTTTGATATTACACTACAAACACACACCTCAACTCTTCCTCTAACCCTCTCTCGAGAGAGCTCTCTTTCTCTCTTGCCCTATCTCCTTCAAATTTTCATAATTTGAGTTTGGTTTCGATAACGAGTTTTTAAGTGTTTGATTGATATGATTTTTGGTATAGTGCTAAAATAAAAAAATTTGCAACCTTTTTATTTTGAGAGAAATTATTTGTACTCAATGCACTACTGATACAGGACATATATTTTCTTCAAAGTATGTATTGTTTGATCGATGTGTTCTTTGATATAGTGTTAAAATCAAAAGAACTGCAACTGTCTTATATTGAGAGAAATTATGTTGCACCCGGTGCACCACTTATATAGGACGTATATTTTCTTCAAAACAAGCAATAAATTCTGCGATTCGATAAAATTTACGATTACCATTGTTGTTAAACTTAAATATCAACACAATGTTGGTGGCTTGTTGTTACTGAGATGCTATCACACGCACATGCTCAAATTCAAGGCTTAGTCTATTTGACGTGGTGATAGTTGATGTTAGATAACTTAGATAGAAGTTCAAACCGAAAGGTACCATTATTAAATGCAAGTCACAGAAACTTGAGTTCAAATCTATGAACTTGTGGAAGATTGTTGTAACTTTAATAAAAACTACATGAAATCTATAGATTAGATTGAGAAAAGAGAAGAAATATTTGGCCTATCTCCCTTAAATTGAGTTTCTTGTTTCGATAATGAGTTTCTGATTATTTGATCAAGGTGTTTTTCGGTGTAGTATTACAACCGGAAGAACTGCAATCGTCTTATCTTGAGAAAAATTATGTTGTACCCGTTGCACTACTGATACGAAACGTATATTTTTTTCAAGGCAAACAATGAATTCTGCGGTTAGGTTAAATTTAAGATTACAATTGGTTTGAAAATTGATACGATATAATTCTCGTTGTAAGTTTACTATTTAATTTACCTATGATAAATTGCTTTTCTAACTGTTATATATTATTTGTTCCAAAGTGACTTTCATTGATTTTGATTTTTAAATCCAATTGTTATAGTTAAAAACGTTGTTTCATTGCACCAAAACTGAAATTTTTTCCAACATGATTAACATGGCGGCAGCCTAAGCGAAAGAGGAATGGATTATTTGGGACAAGTGAGAAAAAAAAAAACCTGGTGTCCAATTTAGAATCTGAGAATTCCAAAACAGAAAGCAAGTGAGAGATTTGAGAGAGGAACCAATTCAAGAATTGTGGAAAACGCAGAATGAAATCATACAAGGGGATGAGTTGAGAGAAGTGATGATAACAAGGGGAAAACACAAACATCTTCATTAAGTTCCTGGCTTCCTACGTCCAATACGGGCAACAAATCCAGCTTTAATCGGAGCCACAGACCGCCCAGAACCACACTGCAACACAAACCGAAATCACTTGAGTATTGTTTCTCATGAACGAAAATCTCTTGCAGATAGCATTACCAAATCAATAAAACAGAAGCGCACCACATGGAATATATAAGAATAACTTATGGACAGTGTTGCAGAGACAGAACAACATTGTGTAAATGTGAAGCATGCATTCAATATCAACTCAAGATGTGGTTTTTAAAACTGAAAAAATCTCTTTAGTCTAGTCGGGCATGACAAAGAGGCAAGCTCGCATCACTGCTGAAAATCTCTTTAGTCTAGTCGGACACGAGAAAGAGGCAAGCTCGCATCACTACCTGCTCGCATCGAAGAAAGAAAAGCCGATTCTCCTTTGTAAGAAGTGTATCAGGACTTTTGCAGCCATTACATATCACATATTCATCTGCAATCACAGGGGCCCGGTGTTACTCAAATATAGTTTTAAAGGTAACTGTGGAATAACAATGCATGACAAAACACCCCCCACTGCCCTGAGACAAAAAACAGAGTGAGATCTCTAAAGAAAGAAAGGAAACGCACTTCAACTTCCATGATAAGCCAAGAACAAAAAAAAAAAAAACTTACTGACATATCTACGCAGAATGCCCTCAAAATTTTTAGGTGCAAATCGCCCCTTAACAACCAATCTCTGTTGTCCATCAAGAGACCCGCTTGTGCCCATTTCAGCAAGTAGGAACGTCATTACATGCTCGGGCTGCCTGTGCATGCTGAAAGTGCATCACAAGATATTGAATGGCAGCAGTCACAACAAATACACATAAAAATTAATTGAGTAAAGCCAAAACGTGGAAGCAAATCAGTGAAACCGACGTCTTGCATAAGTCCATGAAATTCACAAAGACAGTCTTCTTGGTGCCTTCTCGAAGAACTTGTGGAGGCCTCATCACAGTCCGACGTCTATCTCCAGCAAGCTCGGGGTTGTTTTCACGGAGAATATTGAATACTCTGCCCAGGAGCTGCAGCCAAACCGAGTAACAACACTCAGAATTTAAGTAGGAGTTGCACCAAATGAAGGACTCAGATTATAAAAAACATAACGCAAACCTCCTCATACTCATAATCTCGATCACTTCCTTCCCATGGATACTTTGGATGCAAGTTGCTTTCTCCATCTTCTTGATAACCTAGCCAGAAATATATATACTTGAAGAATAATCCAAGAGGCCATATAAATTTGGTTTGTAAGGTTGTGAAGATATGATTTGGTTTTTAGAGTAATTACCATCTAGACCATCTAGTTTGTCAGCATTCTGATCGTTGGGTGTATCAGATTCGAGCTTCAAGGAAATGGAAAAGGAATTAGTGAGATTAAAAAGATTGATGAAATCTTAGAAGCGTTAGAATGAGGTGGATTACAGGTTTCTTCTTCTTCTTTTTCAGACCAACAAAAGCATTCTCGACGCCCTGATCAGAAACTGCAAAAAGGGGATGCTGCTATTCATACCATACAACATTGCAGGATTGAAAATCAAAGTCGAAAAAAAGCAGAGGAAAGGTGGTATTTTGAGGTATAATGAATTGTAGACATGGATGGGGTTGGTGGTTGTTGATTAATAATACATGCATGCATACATAGGTACATACTTGAGATGGTTTGGGTTATTATGATATGGGCAGAATCATCAGCAGGAGGAGGAGGAGGAGGGTCCTGCACGACAACCTTCTTTTTCTTCTTCTTCTTTGAAGGATCAAAAGGAGCGATCTGGGGGACATTAATGATATAATAAATGTGAATACACAATAATACAATATTGGTAAGAAAAGGATTATGTGTTGATGGAGATGGAAATGGAGGCACTCACTTCAGGGATATCAATATCTTTGGAAGATTGTTGATGGGCCATGGGAGCATGAGTTTGTTATTGATTACGATGATGAATAAAAAGAAAGGAGATGATGGGATCCGAAAGATAGGATCTCTGGTGGTGTCCGGATTTTCATAACTATCACACTCACACCCCTCCCCTATGGCCCTATCTATTATATTAAATAATATATATATATATATATATTATTTTTAACAAATTAAACTATCATCAGATTTATTCTTTTTTATTTATTTCTTGTTCACCAAAAGTTTATTTGTTGGTATAAAGAAAAAAAAATTAGTTAATTATTCTAATTACTTTTTATTAATATCCAATCGGATTTATAAGCATCTATTGGGTAAATATAAGAATAATTATCATGAATATTATTTAAGTTAAGTATTTTAATGACATTCTCCACCTCATTCAAAGTATAAAATATAAAAATATCAATTATCAATTAATTAAGTTTTTAATTATTTAAATTGGATTAACACTAAAAATTAGAATGGAATAGAGAATAGCAAGTTGAGTTATAGTCTGGGCTAGCTCACTAACTGTAACTCATTTTTCAACTATAATCAATTAAGCAGTCGTCCAATATAAAGGAACTATAATAGATATATATGGAGTTAATTTTAAGCTCTAAATACCACTGCTTTACTTGGTGTGAGTTCAAATTTAAGTGCTCATCATACTCATAGTTATGAGGATATAGGATTTGCTTACTTAATATGCATGTGATTTTTAAATGATGTATTTTTTTTATGATTGTTCGACTGACTTTGTGGATTTGATCATATAGTTCTTGCTAAGTGGTCAATGGGCTCGGGGTTGGATGGTTTGCGGGGCATGTTGAGCTGCTAGTTGAGGTTTCGTCGTTTAATTTCCATTTGGGCTGGACGTTGCCTATGCGTGATTCACGTTGCCATGTACCTAGGCATGGCCAATTCAATGCGATTATAAGGTCACTTTCTGTATGGAGGATAAGATAATAAACTATATTTTGGGAGACACAAAGTGGTGATCATAAGATTCGGTTCTTGTAGTGGTGAATTTAGGGAAAGTAGTAGGCAGGCATACACAGTATTTGGGGAGGGGGAGTGGGAGTGGGACCCTGGGGAACGTGGATGGACGGCTGTGTTCCATCCTCATCCAGCCTTTGCACAACTCACTCTTACCTAAATTCAAACAAACACATCACACACCGCCTTCACCTAATCATACTCTCAACCCTCTCTTATTTATTTTTATAATTTCTATTATGTTCACAATTTACACATTAATTAAGACTCAATCACCTCTGGACCCATTCACTTTTGTTTCTTCATTTTCATTTTCCTAATTAATTAATTCACTCTCACCCCAACGCGTTTTGCTTTTTCCCATTCTATTATTATTATTAGAGATAATTATATTTTTCTCCTCTTCAGTTTGTTGTTGCAATTTGAAAAATTACATTTAATATTCTTAATTTTTTTTAATATTAATAAAATTATTTATTTATTAGATAAAAATAAATTTAAAAAATATTAATTATAGCAAAAGACAGAAGAAAGGAAAGGAGTGTAATTATGGTTTGATATTATTTGTATTAGTATTTGTTGTGTGCAGTGGAGTACGAAACCAGCTTAGCTTGACCACTTCCTTCTCTGTTTTTTGCTTCTCTAAACTAATATTCTCATTCTCTCTCTCTCTCTCTCTCTCTCTCTTCTTACATTTTCTCTGCTAATTCCAACTTTGTTCCACCTGATGAATCACTTCAACTCTGCATTCTTGGCGTTTATGTGCTGATATTTCTGGTAATTCTTCTTCCCTCCTTCCTTTCTTCTTCATTTTTCTGCTATTCCACCTGGGTTTTATGTGGATCTGAATTTTTCTGCTCCTTTTCTGCCCTTTTCTTTCATTCCTAACTTGTTCAGATCTTTCAATACCTGCTCTTTATCTTCTTATTACACTTGGATATTTTTGCAGTGATTAGCTTTAGATGGTGCATTCCTCTTCTTCTTGTTATCACTATTTTTCTTAATCTTCAACATCATGCTTTTTCAGATTTCTGTCTCACTTATACATCTCTTCTTATGATTTTTCTAGAGCTCAGCCAGTTGATCTTGTTTAATTTCATTTTTCCAGATTTTTGCTGGCTTTTTCTGGGCTTTTCTTTTTGTTATCTGTCATCCATGAGGAACAGCAATAAGCTTTGGCTCTTCTCCGCTCTCGGCTGTCTGTCCTTCCTTTTTGTGCTTGATGTGATTTCTGCAGCTGATTATGTACCAACCGATAAGATTTTCTTGAACTGTGGAGGTCCCCCTGACTCCACCGATTCTGATGGTCGAAAATGGACTTCAGATATTGGGTCAAAGTTTGCCCTGTCAACCACCAAGTCCTCAACCGCCACAGCAGCTATCCAAAAGCCATCAGTCCCTGAAGTTCCTTACATGACTGCTCGAATTTTCCAGTCTGAATTCACCTATAGTTTTCCTGTCGCGTCTGGCCGCAAGTTTGTCCGTCTGTATTTCTACCCCGCATCCTATAACGGCCTAAATGCTTCCAATGCTATCTTCTCAGTGACTTCTGGGGCATATACACTTTTGAGAAACTTTAGTGCTGCTTTAACGACTGAGGCTCTCAACTATGATTATATAATGAAGGAGTTCTCTGTTAATGTCCCATCCGAAGTATTAAATGTCACATTCATCCCCTCCCAGAATGCATCTAATTCATATGCATTTGTCAACGGGATAGAGGTTGTCTCACATCCTGATATTTACAGCACAGATGGGACTGAGATTGTCGTTGGTCAGTCCACTGGGTTCAATATCGACAATCGCACAGCACTTGAGAACGTTTATCGGCTGAATGTGGGTGGAAATGACATTTCGCCATCTGGCGATACCGGTCTTTTTAGATCATGGCGTGATGATTCAAATTATATATTTAGTGCAGCAAATGGAGTTACAGAGGTTCCTGATCCAAATGTGACGGTTGGTTTTCCTCCAGGATCACCAAGCTACGTTGCCCCACTCGACGTATACAGTACTCTGAGATCAATGGGTCCAAATGCATCTGTTAACCAGAATTTTAATCTAACCTGGGTCTTTAATATAGATTCCGGCTTCTCTTACCTGGTTAGGCTCCACTTCTGCGAGATAACCGACATTATTTATAAAGTAAACCAAAGGGTTTTTACTATCTTCCTGAATAATCAGACTGCTGAGCAGGCTGCAGATGTGATTGCGTGGGCAGGAACTAATGGGGTTCCCGTTCACAGGGATTATGTTGTCGTCGTTCCCAATGGGCCTCCCCAGCAGCTGCTTTGGCTTGATTTGCATCCTTACATTGCATTGAAGCCCCAGTACTATGATGCTATCTTGAATGGAGTGGAAATATTCAAAATAAATGATACCACTGGGAATCTTGCTGGCCCAAATCCGGATCCACTTCCAGAGCCACCAGCCGACTCCTCTAGCCAGTCTTCTTCTGCATCTGGTAAAAATCATAAAGCTGCTATTGGAGGAGGGGTTGGAGGTGGAATTGCAGCAGTTCTTCTTGTTGGTTTGTTGGTTTGTATTGTTTCCCGACGCCAAAAGCAGAAAAAGGATTCTACCACTAGCGATGGGTGGCTTCCCTTGTCTTTGTATGGAAATTCACATTCTTCAGGTTCTGCCAAGACAAACACCACGGGAAGTTATGCATCCTCTCTCCCGTCAAACCTTTGCCGCCACTTTTCAATTGCTGAGATCAAAGCTGCGACTAATAACTTTGACGAGGCTCTTCTCCTTGGGGTTGGAGGCTTTGGCAAAGTTTACCGTGGAGAGATTGACAGCGGCACGAAAGTTGCAATCAAGCGTGGGAACCCACTCTCTGAACAAGGGGTGCATGAATTCCAAACTGAGATTGAAATGCTCTCAAAACTTCGCCACCGTCACCTAGTTTCCCTCATAGGATATTGTGAAGAGAACTGTGAAATGATCCTTGTATATGATTACATGGCTTATGGAACTCTTCGTGAGCATCTATACAAGACCCAAAAGCCTCCACTGCCATGGAAGCAGAGGCTTGAGATTTGCATTGGTGCAGCTCGTGGTTTGCATTATCTACACACTGGGGCCAAACATACCATAATCCACCGTGATGTCAAGACAACTAACATCCTTTTGGATGAGAAGTGGGTGGCAAAGGTTTCCGACTTTGGTCTGTCAAAAACTGGTCCTTCGCTGGATCACACCCATGTCAGCACAGTGGTGAAGGGTAGTTTCGGTTATCTGGATCCTGAGTACTTCAGACGGCAACAACTTACCGAAAAATCTGATGTCTACTCATACGGAGTTGTACTTTTCGAGATCTTGTGTGCCCGGCCAGCTTTAAACCCTACGCTTCCTAAGGAGCAAGTTAGCTTGGCTGAGTGGGCTCAGCACTGTCACAAGAAGGGCATTCTTGATCAGATAATTGATCCGTATCTCAAGGGGAAGATTGCACCGGAATGCTTTAAAAAGTTTGCTGAGACAGCAGTGAAATGTGTATCAGATGTTGGGACTGACAGGCCTTCCATGGGCGATGTCCTGTGGAACCTTGAATTTGCTCTGCAACTTCAGGAGAGTGCGGAAGAAAGTGGCGAGGGACTGGGAGGAATGGACATAGAATCATATGATATTACAGGTGAGGGGAAGAAAGATCCTGATTCATCCTCTGGTTTTGACGGAAATATGACAGATTCAAAAAGCAGCGGATTGTCCATGAGTCTTGGTGGTCGCAGTCTTGCCAGTGAAGATTCAGATGGGTTGACTCCAAGTGCCGTCTTTTCTCAGATAATGAATCCGAAAGGGAGGTAATAATCAGCGGAGCATCGGTGTCACAGCCTTGGGTTCTACAGATGACGAGCCACTGTGCTGTTAGTCCTATTGACCAGGGAAAAGAGAGTTTTTCTATTCTTAGTGTTCCTTTGTTACCTTATTCTTATTACTTAATTCTATTTCTTTGGCTGTGTTTTGAGCAAAACTTCCTACAAGTTGTATCTATACTAAGAGTTGTGTGACAATAATTTGTTCTTTCTTTTTCTGCCTAATAGGGATATATGAATTCGTATTTGGCATTTGTTCCGAGAGAGTAGAAAATATTACATACATTGGATTTGGCTTTGGGTGGTGAAGATGAATCTACAACTTCTAAGAAGTTTTTAATCCCTGCTTATCTGTAGAATACTGCATTTTTTTAATTTTCCTTCTTTTAGGTAAAGTTGTATGTGGTCGCGCTTTTATCGGGAGATTAGGTAAAGATTGAGTAATTATAATGTGAAAAACGATTGGATTTTGCTGCAATCCCGAATTGACACATGTATCTTGCTTGTATTCCACATTCAGATCATGAATCAATCATACTAGTTGGGCAAGGGATGCTGATTTCTTGGACTTTTTCTTTTCTTGATAATATAATTTAATGGAAGAGTGGTTGTATACGCGCATGCCTTGATGTTCAGACTCGGCAGCCGGCGGGATTGATTCGTGGAAAGAATACTCCATGCTGATTCTTCTGCAGCTACTGCGTTCCGTCATGATAACTGGCTTGTCAATAATTTGTGACCACCTAAGTCTAGGATCTCAATGTGGTGCGTAACAACCAGTACCTTTTATGATGCCTATAGATGAATAACCAGCCAAATATTGAAAAGGGCCGCTGCTGCTCCGGTTTATAATTTTTCAAAACCTTCCACACAATCAGTTGTATATCTAGTTATACACAAATTGATATGGGAGTGGTTTCTCTGTTTCTTTTTCAGGGCACACATTCTGCAATTTTTGTTCAAGATTTTGGTGTCTACGGAGTTTAGGGCCTGGGAGGACATCAGCTGCCCACGACACTCGTGCCAGCTACCGACAAACTTCAACAGATGGATTAAAGCTATCAAATACACAATCACAGCATCCCATTAGTCAGAAATAATACCATTTTCTGTCATCAGAAAAACAGCAAGCAAATCATATTATTTCAGAAAAGTACGAGAAAAGAGAGTTATTATGCAGACAAATATGAACTTCACAAGAAAGTCAAAGATCATCAATTTCTCAAAACATACATCATTTCCGTAATTTAGGAGCTTCACACACGGTTTTAGAATCCACACAGTAAAACCACTTGAATTTACAATTGTACATCTATAAATAGAGGGAAGATCTACTAATCACAGCCTCAACAACATAATAACTATTCTTGACATGGAGACTCTGAATCCAGTATGGCAATCATCTTCTTCTGCAGTTCTGGCTTGTTGGCACCAACAAGTTTGTCAAATTGTTGCCCATCTTTAAGGAAGAAGAAGGTTGGAGTTGCTTTAATATCCCATGATGTACTGAAATCCTGAAGCAAAGAACAATATTCATACATCTGCCTCAGATAATGGAGCTTAGTTTAAAAACAAAATTTTGGAACTCAAAAGCGAAGATATAATTGTAGTTCAACACATCTAGTTTTGTCATTTGGGTCACAAGTAAGCAGCACAACTTACAGTAAGTTCGTCCACATCGACTGTTAGAAACATTATTGAAGGGTGTTTCTCAGATAGCTCAACATAGTAAGGTGCAATCATTTTACAAGGCCCACACCATGTAGCACTAAAATTCGCAATCACCTGCATATCAATCCATGTTAGCAAGCAGAACGTGAACAAGACAAGCTCCAAGCACATAAGAGCTTCAATTTGAGCAATTAGAAGTAATGAACATCAGGTTTCCAGTACAATTTTTGGGTGCACAGAATTGGACCAACCAAAAAGAATAGAAACAAGCTTGCTCCATTTTCTCCATCCAAGTATTATCTTCCTGGTATGAGCTGAGTTGAAAAAAGTGAAAGATATAGATATCTAGAGAACGCTTTTGGAAAGAAGATTCCCATTTGAGATATGGAGCTTTCTTTTATAATACGATTATGAAAGAGTTTGGAGGCCTCCTCAAAGCCTTTGAATCGGAAGCCCTAGACCATACCAACTCGCTTTGGACCACTTCTCCCATTAGACAGGACATCCATGAAGCTAAAAAGGCTGTGAAAACACTTTCGATATTGAAATGTCAGTTTAGGAAGGTACCTTAGTCTTCATGCCCTTGATCAAACTATCAACTGACCGACTGGATGGAATAACAGAAAAAGAGTAGCCTACATTGGCTGGACCACTGGGCATACCTACAAACAGACTGCAGACAGACAGATACGAATTCTGCCCCACTGCTAGTACATGTGACCTGAGGAAGGAAGAAAGGAAACTTGGTCCTTAAGTATTAGGCTGATCTGCTGATAGGATTGACTTGTGGACAAATAGAAGTGATATTGTAACTGCTTTACCGGCTCAAGTAATCATTCCAAGCACTGGAAGTCTTCCTACCAGTCAATTCTTATTCTATTCCGGTAGTCCCTCAAGTGGTTAGGTATCATAATTCATAACAGAAGTGAGATGCCAAAGATGAAAAAAAGGAGAGGGCACCCAAGCCTATTCCATCCAGTCTGTAATCCGTAGCATGAATCTAAACTCAAAATATTGATAGATATTGTTTCACATAGGTCGTGGCATACCAAGGCATTATCAAGTGGTAACCAACAAATATTTTATAGCATACTAAAAAATTTCTAAGATATTAGCGAAATATGGAAAAGTACAAATAACATAAATTACTATGTAGTACATAGTAAAAGTTAAACAAAATATTGTTGTCATACATAAATAAAAAAAAAAACATACATTATATCAAATAGGTCATACTAGAAAAGGTCTCGGACAAAAAACTTTAATTCCATTATCCAATATAACATCCAAAACAATGTTATATTGTCAGGTATTATTTTTGATGATGTCCTAATACAGTCGACAATATATGAGTTATGATATAGGTGATGTGATCCAATATTATTAAATATTCCAGTGGGACATGTAACGTCGAAAATAGTCATCACTAGATGTTCTCAAATCCACTATGGCAGATCTCGACGCACATCAGCCAATGGAAATAGCTACTAATAAGCATGGGTCCAAGAGAATATTGTTATCCATTATCAATGCAGCTCAAATCATCAACTCTTCTAAGTCTTGAATTACTTAAACTTCCTCTGTTCAGGTATTCGCTATATCATCTCCGGAAGTGTATGCCTTACTAGGTCCTGTGAGAGGATGTAAGGTTTAAAGGGACCTGTGCATTCCTTATAGAAAGAAATTGATTCTTTTGAGCCAGATATTGCAGGGAATGTATTTAATCATCACAACATGAAAGGAACATGTTTTCTCTATAAGCATGTCCATGTATTTTGATGCACCATAGATAACTTCTAAACCAGCTTCACCTCCTGACAACTCAGACTAGCAGTCGAAGTTGCAGATACTAGGATCTTCAGCCCATGCAGTGGAAAGAACCAACACTTTTTAGTGATCAGAAGGGAGTGAGTCTTGAATTTCAAGTTGTATTCAACAAGGAATGTAAAGTATGTGCAGAAACCAGTGTATAACCGAGTATACTAGATGCAATTCTAATAGCAGAGGACGGAACAGGTCGACATAGTGATTTTGTGTGTATTTTGTAGTGATCCTTACTAACACATGTAATGGCTTGTGGTTGATATCGCTGCAGTAGACCATACAGCTTAATCAGGCAACCTAGAAAGATTTCAATCACCACACAGAAAAAAAAGAGAGGCTAACTATGAAATGAATACTCACAATCTTTCCATCTCTGTTTGCTTCTGCAATCTTTTGCTCCCAACTTTCAATTGTCGTGATAAGGTGCACATTTCCACCAGCAAACTCAACATTATGATCAGAATCATCGCCGCCCTTGTTATGCTGCATCATTTCAAAGAAATAAGATTATTAATTGCAGGTGAGACTTCCAAAAGAGAATGGATTTTAAAGATAACAAAAGGGCAACAAGAGCAAGAGTCTAAAGCTAATGAAGTTATAATAAGCAACCAATATGAATATAATGAAAGATAAATGGAAAGAGTATCCAAATATAAGAGTTAAAAGAAAAAGGGGAATCCGCTTATTTGGGAACAAAACAAACCTTAGCTAAGCAATGCCCCATTTTTACAGCCTAGAGAAGCTGAATGGAAAGAAACAGCAACACAAGGTGATTATACAACCTTTAATCTGTAGATTGAGCAGGCAGAGAGGGAAAAGGAAAACAGTGTGGGTAAGAAACAATTTAAGTAGAATCCAGTAATTACGTGCAACATAAGAAAGAAAAATCAGCACAAGTGAACATGATTAAGGGCAAAGATGGGTTTGAGATCCCTGAAAAGGAGGGAGTATGTTTTCGGGAGCGAAGAAGTTATAAGATGAGAGACAAATAGTAGATACCTAGAGAGAGAAAGGGATTGGCGTATGAAGAATAAGCCCTAACCGCAGAAGGCGATAATGGGGATTAGGGGAGAAAGTGGAAAATTAAGTAGAAAAATTGAGATTAGGGGAATATAGAATTACGGTTGATTTGGTATGG
>NC_026155.1:15340397-15360309 GCF_000512975.1 Sesamum indicum
TAATTGCGGGGTAGTTGGGGTGGGGGGGGGGGGGGGGGGGATATGAGAGGGAAAAGCTTGACCGGAGAGGCGGCTCAGTTGTGGTGTGACCCGAAAACCAGCGTGTAAGCGACGGGATGATGATGATATTGTGTGTATATATATATATATATGTAAGTCTGTCAAAACTGTTTATTCATTTTTTAAAGATTAAATACTTTTAAAAAAAAGTATATAATAATACATTAGAGACGAGACGAGACGAGACGAGAGGAGATGAGAAGAGAAATCGGAGCCCCTTTCCTTTCCTGTACCAAAAAATCATTCCCTATACAACCACTTACTACTTACCTTCCACTAATTTAATTAAATAATAATAATAAAAAAGTCATCTCCATCTCTCTCACCATTTTACATAATTAACCCCTATTTCTTCTTATGACGTGGCATCATTACATAGTACACTATTATGGGATCAAATTTCTGTATGTTTGTACAACTTTGGTCCTTGGTTCTTTTCCCACTCACAATTCTCCACCGCCTCCTAATTCCCAACACATGGCCTGTTTATTTCTCTACCAAACCACAATTTAACATACCCTGACATCCAACTAAACCTAAAAGATGACTTGACGCCCCTTCCTCCCTCCCTCCCTCCCTCCACCTCATACCAAAATACTGACAATCCCACAAATTATTAACTCGTAACCCCTTCGCCCTCAGCTCCACACCCACACCCACACCCACACCCACACCCTCAAATTCAATTCACAGCACATTCTGCCAATTCCGGCATCCTGGTCCACACAACACACACTCAATGAATTTTGCTTCACCCTAACTTGTTTCTTCAGAACCCCCAAAATTTGACTTTACCCGTTTGCTTCACTTTTTAGTCATACTACTATTTTCCACATTCTGCTTTAACATAACAGCTGTAAGAAACTTTAAACTGAAATTGACACAACATTCTATAACAAAATATAAAATTAATGACACAACTATATATTATAACTGGTTAAAAGCCACCAACACGAATACCAAAGTTCCAATTCTAGAACACCAAGCAAATGCATTGTTCACACAAGCATACGATGCTATATAGAAGCAAAAAGAACTTCACTAAACATTTCATCCTTCTTTTATATCCCAGCTGAAAACCAACCACTGAACACAAACTCCTCCACCTTGCTTAATTCGTGATGTGCTGGGTCATACTACAAGAACACTACATAATTAAGGATGGGAAGTGCATCCACCACCATCATCCCATGGCATATTTCTGTGTCCAGCTGCGTGCAGTCGACTCATACTTGGCCCTGTCAGTCTTGTACATGTGGGCTATCTCAGGTACAAGTGGATCATCAGGATTTGGATCGGTCAGCAATGAACAAATTGAGAGCAGGACCTGGTTAATAGACATAATATTTGCTAATAAATACTACATTACAAGTATGATAATCCGCTTAACCTAAGAGACAGAATAATATGTAGACAAAACTTTCTCAATCTGAGAGCTGGAGTTCCATGTAAGAGCAAAAAATTATGGCAAACAATTTCAACTATGTTCAAGTCCTAATTGGACCAATATTCCAAAGAGTAGCTCTTGAATGCAGTAGCAGTAATATTGAAGTGGTATATTCACAGAGCCAAAGGGAGGCTTAAAAATACAACTTTGGAAGCATTATCACTTTATTTACACTACATAAATTCCAGTCTTACTTCATACAAAACTGATCCAACAGGTTTTGTAATTTCATGGGTGAACTGGTGGTGGTCACAGCTAATTTAATGCACACTCCTATCATTAGGCATCATGAATTAGAGAAGGGAGTCTTAGTCATAGAGGTATTTGCTGAGAGTATCAACCAAATAACCATACAGAAATACCATTTCCTTTCATTTAATAGTATACTTGATTCATGGCATTTTTCAGAATGCACTCTGATGCAGTTTTAAGAAATAAGTCAACTACGACAAGTATAAGGCATCACTTAAACTAATGTCAAAATTGAACTTTAGTATCTAGAGCTGCTATATTCAGCTATGTGCAGTGCATTTCCTCGTTATGTTCGAAACACTCTGTCTACCAAGATCAAAGAAATACCCCGAAATATAGACAAATCTTGGCAAGCATCTTAATGTTTATAATGATATCCATCATATCATGACAAGAAAGGAAGCCAAGCATGAAACTTTTTGATTGAAAGAAAACAAAAAAATACATTATACCTTGGAGATGGTAAGTGCTGGGCTCCATTGTTCTTTCAGAATATCAAGGCATATGCTTCCATTACTGTTGATATTTGGATGAAAAACTTTGGTCTTAAATGCAACCTAAATATTAGGCTCCATTAGAATTCAGAAGACAGAAAGAATAACCCAGAATTTAAAAGATCTTAAAATGAACGAAACATGAGTGTACGCTTCTACTCCCAGAAGAACGGGTTTATTCCAGGATGTAAACAAGCTAACATCAGAAACCAAATATACCAGGCACTAAACTAGGGATAACTTGATAAAAAAGATGCAAAACATAATCCTTTTCAGTAGGCTACATGCAACAGGCACTTGCATTCCATACAGTGTGCATAAGTTTCTCTTTTTGATTAAGCATATCTCATCCAATCTTTGGTAAATTGGTATTATATTACTGATGAGTATTAACATATATGCTTTCCCTAGCTATATCTATGAACAAAACAATAGTAGTTACAAACATCGTGTTATGTTACTGCCAAAAAGAAATTCAAAGGGTCGGCCTCTTTAGTTCCTCAACCACAGCTCAAATGAGAAATTGCATCCACCAACTAATTGTTGAAGTCCCTAAAAGTGAACTGCCCCGCCAAAGCCACTTGTTAGATCCAATTAATACTAGATACTTGTTAAAAGTTTAAACAGAGCACAGGTGCTCAATGCTGTCTATGCCTCTAACTGTCTTATTTGTAACTAGAGCGCAGCATGCTTATTGACTTGCAAAGTCTGAGAAATACAGTTACTGGAAAATGCATTCATTCTAGAAAACAGGCTAGCTAACTTTAAATGTAAAAAAGAATGAAAAAAAGTTAAAATACCACCTTGGGGGGCTTGAATGGATAATCAGGAGGGAAGTGGATTGTAACAAGGAATACACCGCCAGAGTATGGACTGTCAGTGGGCCCCATAATTGTTGCTTGCCAGTGAAACATATCTTCAGCGACAGGTCCTGTGATAAGTAAAATCCATCGTGGTTTGATGAAATGGGAAAACAAAGGAACTCAGAAGAAATCACACCAAATTGCAGATTAACACAATCATATTTAAGACGAGGTGAGTGGATCCACACACACATAGCACCAAGAAGTTAATATTGGATGCATGAAGAAGATGGGTGCAGCGTGCACCGGCTACAGTGCATTGCGGCGTAGGCCACTGTTATCTGATTTTGCCAATCATTTCTAATGAACCAGCACTCTAAATGCAATTGTACAAGTACATTTTCTCATCTAGTTAAAGCTCCGACCTCATGCGCAGTGAGTCCAATTCAGAGGAAAGGGAAAGTGTTGTAATTCATGAGCCAAAAAAGCATCCTCACCAAGAGACTAATAAGGATGGCTGTAAAAAAGAAATAAGAGGTTGAGAGTACCAGCGCTGCAAGAGGTAGGAGGGTCTTTCTGCAGATCCTTGAGTTCCTTGAGGATACGTTTTGAAGCCATGAGTTGAAGGTGTGGATGAAATTCTACCAAAGCAATGTAAAAAAAAGCAAAAGTGCGTGGATGAAAGAGAAGGCAAAAATCCCTTAGGGCAAACAAAAGGAACAGATGGCAGTAATGGGGAAGGAGAGAGGAGATCAACTTCCTCTTGGATTACACCCAACACTGCAATTAAGCTGAGACCTTATCGACTAAATTCTAAATTCATGGACAAAAGATATTACAATGATATTAGTACCAAAGTAGAATAGAATTATTATTAAAATAAAATATATTCTTTCACCAACAAACCCATAGTAATAGCATTAAACAAATAAATAAAAATCACATAATTATAGTTTTTTTGTTTATAATGTGGGTGGGGTGGGGTGGGGTGCGGGTAGTGAAACTGAAACCTACAAATGCACTCTCCAAATCTCATTCTCACTTTTGTCTAAATCAGAATTCAGAAGCTTCAATTTGGATTGAAGAACAAAAGCCCCTCAGCCTCTCGCCAAAGGCTTTCTTCATTTCAGCGTACGCCAATCCTTTTTCCTTTATTTTTTCCGCCGTTGCACAGCTTCCCTGTGTGTACCTCCCCAAACCCCACTTCATTCCGATCCATTCCTCATACTAATATTTAATCTTTGTTTTTACTGTTATCCTTCCGGATTTCTACCTACATGTTCATAATGATGTGCGTTTGATTTTTATTTTTTACTTTTGCCTTTTTCAATGTTGAATACCCCAACTCAGTTTCTTCTGAAATCCGAATTTTTTGTGGAAAGCTTCTTCTTGATCTGATTTCATTCACCCTCATATCCTTGAGAAAACCGGTATCCAACACTGACCTGCGGAAGGTGTTCAATTTTATTTGGCTTGGGGATCTGATGCTGTATTTTCTATCACTTGTGTAATTTCATACTCTATTTGTTTACTTCTTGTTATTTTTTCTTCGATCGATGATAGGACTGTTATCCTGGTTTCCGTGTCCGTATGCATGCTATTACATGTTTGGATTTTTCAGTGTCATTGAATCACATGCTTAGGAAACTTCTGAACCCCATCATCTTTACAATGTCAGTTGCATTCTAAGAAAACAAAGTTTAGCTTTTTATGCCGCTACTCTAACTGCTTTTAGAACCTAACAGATTGAGCTTGGTGCAACTTTGACACAACTGCTCACTGGAGTTGTCAATATTTGATATTATCCACTTATGGAGGAAGACAAGAAGAAGAAGAAAAACAAGAAGAAGAAGAATAAGCAGGCTACTAAACCGACAGAAAATGTCACACTTGATGCCAGGGAATCAGCGTCTGGTAGTCAAGGCCATGTTTCATACATAGGCCAAGAGAACGGTCAAGTTTCACGGACTATAGAAAATGATACTGGAGGGCACATAGTTGTAGATAGGGATGAGCATCTTGCTAATGGACTTGAAGGAGTGAGTTTATTTTGTCTTCCGTGTATGTCTGTTAGTGCGCCTGCTTGAGGTTGCATCTCAATGAGAGTATCAATTATAAACCCTTTTTCACATTTTATTTCATATGTGTCCCGTGATTTTCCACTTTGTTTGCAGACAAATTTGGCCAAAGCCGAGAAACAGTCTTGGCTGGACAAAGAAGTAAGGACATTACTGATCTATATAGTACTATTTTCATAAGTTATCATATGAAATCATTGTTTTTAACATTCTTATGAAAAACTATTAACCTCAAGTTTTATGATATAGGCTAGCTTTCAAGAAAAAATTAAAGAACTGCAAGCAGAAAAGAATGCACAGACAAAGAAAGAGGTTGGTCCAGCTTTACTTCTTTTGGTTATATTACCTTTTGTCTTCTTTGTTTTTTCTCCTCTTATCATTTACTTGTTTTACTCAGTGTATATCTAATGTATATTTACAGGCTCTCCTTAAGGAAAAAATCAACCAGTTGCTGAATGAAAAGGATGAAAATTCACAAAAAGAGGTAATATATAATTAAATTACCAGGGAATGCTTTTGTTTACAGACTCTGGATAGTTGGCTTAATATTCGTTAGATTGGCACATTTCTTTTTGTTTGTCAAAGATGTAATGAATATTTTGCTTTCACAGGCAAGTCAAAAAGAAGAAATCAAACAATTACATATTGAAAAGAATGCATCAATGCAGAACGAGGTAGTCAAATATATTGCATTTAAGAGAAACTAACATTCACCATCAGTTGAATTCTTTTTGTGGATGCGATAAATTTTTCACCTCTTATATTTATACAAGGAATCCAGAAAGGAAGTAGTGTCTGACAGTGTTCACTTCACAGGCTAGCCTAAAGGGGAAAATTATTCAATTGGAAAAGGAAAAAAACATAATAATCCAAAAAGAGGTAAGTTATATAAAAGTAACAGATTATATAAGATCGAAATTCTGGATTGCATATATGTTCCCTCTGGTATTCAATTATACTTTTTCTTGTGGGATTCTTATACTTTCTGAAAGTAGCTCATATTTTCAAGGCTTTTACAGGGTTGTCGAGAACAGAAAATTCAACGATTGCAAAGGGAAATGGATGCTCACCTGCAGAAAGAGGTAACATTACATAATGGGATTATTTCTGAAGGGAGAAGGTTATATGTTAATAAAAGCCTACACATATCTTTATTCTCTTCATTAATTTGTTCTGTCTTACAGTAAATTAGTAAGCTTTTTCCCTTTCTTTTTGTTTCTGAAAGAACTTTGGTCTTCTAAATTGTTCTGAATAATTTAAGGCTAGCCTGGAGATGAAAATTCTACAACTGGAGGATGAAAAGAATTCGTGGGTCCAGAAAGAGGTGACTTTCATAAGATTCTAAAATTGTACTGAAATCTCAAAATTTAGAACTCTGCACAATTATTATTATTATATCAAAACATCACTTTTTGTTGCCAGCAGCATGTCCTCTCTACTCTGAATGCCAGTGCTCTTCGTTGCTTGTACTTCCTCACTTGTTTATACCTTATATCTTGATGTTCAAAACTTCACTCTTGCAGGCTGGCCTTGAGGAGAAAATTGATCGGTTGGTAGAAGAAGCTGCATTTTTGAATTTGAAAGGGGTAAAAATGAGTCTGCATTTACCTAAAGAAAAAAGAAGAAGAAGTTAAATAGATCCTTGCTTTAAACTTCTGTTGTTTTGGTCTTCATCATGATTTAGCAAATAAGGAGCTAGCATTGTTTCAATGAATTAACTTATAGCATTAAACACAGGTGAGCTTACAAGAAAAGCTAAGACGGCTGGAAAAAGAAAGAGATTCCTTGATCCTGAAAGAGGTTAACACTGCTTTTATTGGATGGAAATGCTTATTTCCCATCCTTAACTGCTGCATTCTGGAAAACTGGAAGCCATGTTTGAGCTATTAGTTTGTTCCCTTTGGCAGCTACAGAAATAAAGGCAGAAGGGAATGCATGGTCATTGTTGGTTTTTGTTGCCTAACCGTATCCAGCAGAAACATAAATCTGTTCTGTCATTCTGTCTAAATTTATAGGGCACTAGCGTAATCTGGTGGTTTCTATGCTAGTTTGGCAGCTGCAAAGCTGAAGTTCAGATTTTTGTTTGTCTAGTGCTAGCCTAAGTCTGGTTAATAAAAACTTAGGTAGGAGTCAAAACTATTAGTTATTTACTAGTTCATTTTCCAGAGTAACATATAAGGACTATTTAAGCATGTATTATTAAATGTTACTGCCAGCCTCTATCTTCCAGTACTACCTCCATTTTCATCTTCTATTGTAACACTGCAATTCGCAACCAAATTGACCACTTTGAACAATCAATTTCTATATTTGCACTATGAACTCTTCTTCCGGCTAAAAACACTGTCAAATGAAATGAAATATATATGTGAATCATACACAGACATTGTCTTGCTTGATGGGGAGTTTTTATGTGTCCAGTAGTTTTTCCCATCTCACATTTGTTGTTCACAATGAAAAGCAGCTTTCAGTTGGTTGAAAACAAGAGGCTTTTGCTTTAAAGCTATTAGATGATTCGTCAGTTATGTTAACCTTACTGTGTAAGCTTAGCGCCTGCTATTGTCAGTAGAAATAATTTGTGGAGACACTGATTCTCTGTATGGGTTTTGGACTGTGACAGAACTCGGCCAAGGAATCAATTACCAGGCTGACCAGTGATAACACTAATTTACAAGCTCAGGTACCTACCCTAGCAGCATAATCTAGTTAAAATTAAATGGTTAAATAGATTTTGTTTGCCAAAGATCTTTATCTTTCAATTTGTTTGGATTGTGTTAGTGTTAGTCACCAACTACAGTCTGCTTTATATTACTGAGTTCCATGATTCAAATGCTTTTCTGGACACTTTGCAGAAGCAATAGGCCCTTGCCATCTTGTTCAGTTTTGTTGAGAAATGACTTAGCAAAGATTGCAACTTAGTGTGGGTTGGAAAGGATCTCCTTCTTCCTCGTATTCTGTACTTCCATTGCACATGAAAGAAGATGAAAATGACTTCCCATTTGCCCTCTCCCCTTGACCCTATAAGTCTTGCTTGGAATTTATCAAGTTAAATGGATCCCGAGATTTTCTTCTGCAAGTAGTACGTAATGCTTTGGTATTGATGAGATCATGTTGACGAGGCCTCCCTTTTCATAAATTTAATTCCTTGGGATTTATGAAAATGATTGAAATGCTACTGCATAATGTATATACTACTTCTATCCTTTTGGCCTATTTACTCAAAGCATCCTTGTTTATTCTGATACTGGAAATTAAAATCAAAGCCTGGCAGGTGACTGAGCTGGAGCTATCAAGGGAGGGTCTCTTAAAAGAAAAGCAACAGTTGACTGAAATTGTTTCCAGTCTAAAGTTAGAGATCAACAATCTTAAGAATGCTGCTGGTTTTCCTCAGTCCTCTGAGAACAACAAAGCAGTGAGATATTCTGTCTTCTGTGCTCTCTGCATTTGTGGCTATTGAGATTTTGACGTTCAAGAAACAACTCTTTTTCACTTTGGTGGTTATTATTATTTTGTATATGCTGTGCATCATTCTGGTAAATTTTTCTTCTGATTCAGACTTGTGAAGATGGGGGCGTGAACTACCAGATAGAAGCTGCACGCGCACTAGTTGAGAAACTGATATCAGAAAATTCAGAGCTTGTTGTAAAGGTAACTGCCAAACTCTATTGCCAATAGGTGGTGTATGATCTATTTTGGTGGTAGGGTTGTGCCTTGAGTCCCAGCCAAATAGAAAATCTTATGTTAAAAGTTTTGTCTAAACGATAATTGTATTATCAGGTGAATGAGTTGTATGCTGAGCTTGACCGAAGTGGTGCAAGAACAGAATATGTTTTCTCTACTGGCTCTGTTCCAGGGGCTCAGTCTGCTGATATTGCTGGCGGCTCAGTTCTTAAGCCTGATTGGGCAGTTGGAGCTGATGATAGGCACAGAACAGCTCAGGTTACTGATTCTATATATGATGCTACTCAGATGATGCCTTTCTCTGGCAGCAACCAATCTTTGGAAGATATCATGATTGAAGATCAGAGGAACAGCAAGCATGTGAATCAGAATGGTGACAGTGAACTTGCAAAATTTGTAGAAATATCAGAGGCTGATGAAATTGTGCAAATTCCATTAGATGAGAATGAAGTTAGGGAAACAAATATAGAAGTGGCTCAACTTGATGAGGAGATTGATGTTCCGCTCACTGATGCTCCATTGATTGGTGCTCCATTCCGTTTAATATCATTTGTTGCTAGGTATGTCAGTGGAGCTGATTTAGTCAATAGGAGCACTTGAAATTCAGGCTACTGAAACCCACCTCTGGCTTATAACACTACTGTTTAGAAGACGAAGCCTCTGACACCACAGATCCGGCAAGGCGTGGACCTAAATAGGATCTTGTGCATTTTTTTAGTCGATAGATACCTCCACAACAGTGTCCAAGAAAATATGGCTCTGTTTATACAGCATCTTTACTTGCTATTTTGCAGATGTTTTAAAGGATGGGTATAAACAGATGAATTTACTGTTTTATTGTATGTTAATTATCATAGTTGACTATGTAAATCGACTTGTTAGTAATGTTACCCATGATTCGCCAGTGAAAGTGAACAATCAGATACTTCTTACTGTTGGAAAAATTATTATAACACCTGAAATGTCCGTGCACTGGTTTTTCATAGAGAATGGAAATATCTGTAGCTTAGGTGCGATAAGAAACAATCTTTACAACGATGGACTAAGGCTCATGGACTTCTCTGATGATGATTGATTCTCGGAATCTGATGGCCGGATTTTCCCAATCATCTTAACAACTTCGTCCATTGCAGGTCTGGCGTCTGGCACCTGTGCCACACAGTTCATTGCAATCTGAAGCATTTGCACCATTTCTTCTTCAATGTTTTGATACTTGACCAGATCAGCATCGAAAACCTCAGCAGTCCATTCCTCCCTAACAACGGACTGGACCCATCTTGGTAGATCTACTACCTCATCTTGGCCCACTAACTTAGTTGGTGCCTTACCTGTGAGCAATTCCAGGAGAAGAACACCAAAACTGTAAACATCTGACTTTTGAGTAGATTTCCTAGTTTCAGTGACCTCGGGTGCTCGATAACCAGCACTTCTTGATGGAATTGTAGGGATTATTCCCATTAGAGGAGTAAGACCGAAATCTGTAATGCATCCATTGAAATCTTGGGTGAGGAGGACATTGGAAGACTTGATGTTTCCATGAGTCTGTTTACCACCAGCAGTAGAATGGATATGCGCCACTCCCTTGGCCGCTCCCAGGGAAATTTTTACCCTTGAGTCCCAGTCAAGAATTCTTCCAGAGTCCCTGTTCCCTGCAGACATCAATCATCATAGCATAAATGGAAAATAACACACTTCTGTGTGAAGGCACAGTATTAAGTCCCTGAACTTAAAAAGAATGTTATGCAAGTTGGCCAAAATGAGGAGGAGATCGGAGCTTGGAGATTGGATAGGTACCATGGAGTTGGGCGGACAAGCTGCCGCCAGGTACATGGTCATAAATGAGGAGTTTCTCATCCTTGGAATAGTAATAAGCTCGAAGGGGAACAACATTGGGGTGATGACTCATCCTCCCAATTGCCTTCATCTGTTGTTCAAATTCTCTTTTCCCAGCAACCACCTCCCTGAGACGCTTCACCACCACCGTCGTGCCTTCTTCTAAGACAGCTGTATAGGTTGTACCATAGCTTCCTTTTCCTAGCACCTCAGCTGAAGCTCTCAATAAATCCTCAAGATTGAAATTATAGGAACTACCTTCAAAGAACACCAATTTGTTCTTTTCGGCCTCTTGGACTCCACTCCCAAAGTCTTCCTTAGCCGTCTCACGTCTCCCTGGCCCTTGAAATGCTGATTTTCCTTTTAGCCCTCCATCTGTAGCACTTCTATTCCGCTTCACACAGCATACCAACATCACCGAAGCTAGAGCAACTAGCACCGTGGCGCTCCCTACTCCAATTGCAACTATAGCTCCTGTGCTTAAACTTTTCTTGGCCTTGTGGCTTTGAGGGATTATTGGAGAAAATGGGCTGCGCCCAGGAGAAGGAAAAGGTGAAGGTGAAGGTGAAGGGCAGTTATCCAGGGGCGTCCCACACAACATAGAGTTTCCAGTGAATGACGAAGCAGGAAATGTGCGGAGATGAGATGGAACGGAACCGTTGAGATTGTTATTGCTAAAATTCAATTGGTTAAGCTTTGGAAGGTTGAGATCAGGAATGGGACCGGAGAGAGAGTTGTTTTGGAGGTATAAAGTGGTAAGATATGTAAGATTTTGAATTGTAAGGGGGATGTTACCTGTTAAGGAGTTGAATGAAAAATCAATGACATTAAGGTGAGTAGAAAGAAAAGAGGGAATATGACCGGAGAAGTGGTTGTGTTGGAGGTTGATATAGCGGAGGGAAGCAAGAGAGAGAAGGTCGGAGGGAAGAGTGGCATTGAGGTAATTGGATCGAAGGCTGAGGGTGATGAGAGCGTCCAATCTGCCTAAGGTGTTTTGTGGAATAGGACCAATGAGACCAAAGGCAGGAAGACGAAGTGCCATAACACGAGTAGCATCGGAAGTGCAGGAGACACCAACCCAAGAGCTGCAAACTGAAGAAGTATTCTTCCAGTTAAGTTTTGGAGCATGAGCTACTGCAGAAGCAAAATCAAGAAGGGCTTGTGTGTCTGATTTGAGGTCTGCGATGGTGTAAGTGATGGTTGGCGCTAGTAATAGGTAGAAGAAGAACAAATAGAAAGAAGAAGAAGAAAGCAGGAGCAGCAGCTTCATCATTAATTCTGATTACAAGGAAGCTGAAGCTGCAGCAGGTTTCAGCAGCATTTATTGCTCCTGCAGGAAGGAAGGAATAGGTGAAAGGTACGTATATAACATCATTTAACAACACCATTATAATCTACATTGTAAGTCCATTGACAAAACTTAATTTTTTTTCTGTTCAAGGAGGCTTATTACACTCCCAGACTTCAAAAAATTGGGTATATGCAGATTGTTGTGTTCAACAGCTAAGCTAGCCACGATTCTTTTAAAGCAAAGACAGTGAGGCCCCACCAACATTAAAATTTGACCACAAGACAAGAAGAAACAGTGCACACTACATCACACAACAATTGCAGAAACATATATATATATATATATAGACGTAGAGAGAAGAGGGAAGAGGGAATTAATTAAAGAAGCTGAATGCCTTAACCTTGATGAGTTCCAGACACCAGTGTTATACAGGAATTGGAAAGAGATGGTGGGATAATTAAGATAGAGTCGTCCCCTGTCCCCTGTTCCCTGTCCCTCAACTTAAAAAGAGAGAGAGATGGAGTAGAGTACGCTACATACATACATTTTTCCTCCCTAACTCAACGTCCAGCTCCAACGGCATTATTACAACTTTTGCTGTAAATTGGATTCCCTCTTTTCTGTACGGTCAAGAAGGAAGATGGTATATAACTTGTTGGAACAAACAAGAAAAGAAAGGAGAGAGAGAAAGTGTTTTGGTATAGTTGAACGGATCCGAAGATTTTCTTTTCTTGAGAGAATGGTTTTTTAAGTCATTTGGGGGCTTCTTCGTCAAGCAACCGGAATTAACTGCACCAATCTCCATGTCTTCTCTTTAATCTTTATTGTTGGGCTGAAGCAGCAGAACGGGATAGCGTAAGATACAACTAATTTTCATCTAATTTAAAACCAATATTAACGCGCTAAGGAATTTGGTTTGGATTCTGATATAATGGCATATGGGGCATGGGGTTGTTCAAGTTGAGATTATTGTTTCTCATGAAAATGAGAGAGAGAGAGAGAGAGAACCCACATGCACATCGTAAAGAAAGCACTCGTATAATTCTATAACTACCTACAGTCCATCTAATTATTGGGCGATGACTGAAGAAATGCCACCCCACTTATGATAATATCGATTCCTCATCTTAAAAAATAGTTTAAACCGTTGACGAAGCAGCGGCAGTTGGGGTTGGTAATCCCCTCCATACTTTAATATAAGTAAAAACGAAAAAACTAGAATTAGATTTTCGACCCCACCTAATACTCTCTCTGACATCCATCTTCATATATGGACCAACACTAACTTAGCGTACCATTTCACTGGCAGCAGACCCTGATTAAGAATTTCTATACAACTCGATTAAAACTGCCGAGAACATCAACATGGTTTTTTGGTAAATGGAGAGCGTCGGGAGAAACAAGATATAATATCATACTGGGAATGGGTAGCAGAAGCACATGATTGGTTGGTGCTGGGAAACTCCATATTTAATGGCCAACAGAATTGGCGCCCGGTGATCATCGTGCAACGCAGGAGCACTTCCCCCAAGTAGACACCCTCAAACCACCTACCCAGAGCATTTCATGTCATCAATTATAATTTTTTACCTAAAATGTCGTATACAATATACGCATGTCAGTGGGAACACATTTATTACTAGATGAAAGACGGTACTATACTGGGATTACATTTGTATCCATCAATGCTGCTGCTGTCCCTTTTACATGGTATTTCATAATTGTCAAAATTTAAGAAACACAAGTATTTAGTATTAGTTGCCCTTAACCTTAGCACCCAAGAACAAACCACCATCAATGAAGCAACTAGCATATATCTAACAGATACATCCAGAAGCATAACTGTCCATTAGGTGGCGAAGAACAAAACATATGTGATGACTTTCGGTTCACCAAATCCATCCCTGAAAAGGGAGATAATCACAATATAGAATGTAACACAAGAAGTTTAGGCTGGCACCAGAATACTATCACCAAAAGACAGTTCTATTTTCTGCCTTCTCTCCTACCCAGGTAGAATTTATCCTACAAACATTGTTCATAGGAACGCCATTCAATTTTTTTGGGTGTAACAAGCGAAGACAAACAATTCTTTATCTGTCAAACCACATTACATAAGTATGACTTTTTGCTCATAATAATGAATTCTCAGCAGGTATACCACATAGTTTTATCTCCCAACCTTTCATGGAAAGAATAAGAATTTGAAAATAAAATCATGAAGGATGATGACTGAAATAAAACCCAAGATCTTCATGAGGTTATAAAGGATCAAAAGGTTCTGGTAGAAGTTCAAATCCAGTATCAAAGATGGATCCTTGGTCAGACTTATCGTCAAGACTATGAAGCCAATTCGTGTTCTTTAGATCCTCTTTGAGAAGGATCATGTCATAACGAGAACTTTCATAAATATCAATGTTGCTCAGTTTTGCGGAAGATTGAGATTTCTCTTCCTCACTCCCACTTTCAGAAAACCGGTTTCCGTTTTCTGCAATTGCCCCATTACTACTGATAGACAGGTTTCCATTTGCAGATGCAGCACCTGGTTGGTTTTTCTGGTTGGTGGATCGAATGCTTTGAGGGAATAGATTTGAGCCTGTAAGGGGACGAAAACCATTGCTGCCATTTCTTATATCCTGCAATAGATTTGGAAGATCTTTGAGAATGATAAAGCATAAAAGACTAGTGATTCGTATTCCGTGATTGAATTGTGATGTGGAGGCTAAATGATTGTATCTGAATTGGCGCAACATAATGTTCACTTTCATCAGAAACAGACAAAATTCAGTATATCATTGCTCTGTCCAGCATCCTGATTACCAGAAACTAAGGATGCTAGTGGATGCAATGGTGATGATGATTGTCATGCATATGAAAGGAAGAATTGAACTGTTTCAGAGTGCAAAAGATTTTCTCTTTTGTGTTCACATACAGCACAACAGGCAACCTTCATTTTTTAGAATTAAATAATTTAGTCACTTAACATAAAAGATGTCAAAAGAACTGTTGAAAGTTCAGAGATAAGTACCATATGACGTATAGCCATGTCAAGGGATTTCTTTGAAATTGTCCGGCCAAACCCTGTGCTATCTGTGGATGCCTTTACAGATTTCCGTGTTGACAACTCTCTCTTAGAGTCCATTGCATCAGTCAGTTGTCCATTGGCAGGTGTTCGACCCCTTCCAGTGGGTTCTGCAAGTCTTCCCCTGCTGACCATTGGTGATGAATGTCTCCTAGTAACGGTAGCAGTATTAGGTGTAGGCTCTATATTCCCTTTTCCAGTAAGTGCCGCACCTGGTCTGGACCTACCAGCAGATAATGGTCTGTCTGGCAAAGTTGTTCGGAGGTTTGGTGGTGTTTCAAGTGGGAAATCGGGGAGCACAATTGGCTGTGGTGAGGCCCGAACTCGTGGTCCAGGGGAGCTTGGGCGAGAAACTGAAGCAACACCGCGTCCATTTGTGAGGCTACGTCCACCTGGGGTTGAAGGTCCAGAAATAGAAGCTAAAGATGGTGTGGGATTCCGGCGAGTAGGTGTTGACGGCCTTGATGTAGAACGAGTAGCAGGAGAATTCAAGTTTGCAGAGATTTGTGGCCTAGAAGTAGGAGTAGATGGTCTTGAGTTTTGGGGCGGTCTTGGTTTATCAGCCGAAGATGTGCTGAGGGCAGGACGGGGTTTAGAAGGTGTTGTCGATCTTGACGCTGGTCGAGCAGAAGGGGTTGAAGGTCTCGCACTAGATGAAGAGCGATTGGTAGGAGTGGATGGTCTAATATAAGAGGAAACAGAAGCAGAGCTTGTGTTAAGAATGGAGGTTGATTTATTGGAGTAGGAGCTGTACTGGGAACTGGAGACAGAAGGTCTAGTCACCGAACTGCTTCGGGTCGGTTTTGTGACATGGTTGTTCTCTGACTGAGATACTGATAACTGTAATTGGTACACTTTTTGCAGTTAAATTATTTGCATGAAATTTGTCGCCAAGAGAGTAAACAATGTAAAGTTCAAGTTTAGAAGCACTGGACTGCAAATAGCATACTGTTCTTTTATACTAAATGATAGAAAATAGTAAGTCAATTAAGCAAGGACAACAATTGAAAGTATTCATAATCAACATAAAAATAACAGAGAGCAAAGAGCAAGAGCAATTTGCTGGAACCTTATATACTGCAAAGGAGACAGGTGGCATACCCGTGAGGCTTTGGTCGTTGAGATTGATCTGACCAATGGACCACTTCTTGGAGCCATGAGACCCATTTGAGATTCATTTCCATCCGAAGAAGGGACCAGCGGAGTTCCAGGAGGAGTAAGAAGCCTATCAGATACAAGAAGGTATAATCAATTAATAGATCAATCACCGAAATAATCTAGGCTGAAACTATTCAACTAACATAAATTTCATTTAACAATTAATGCAGCAGATTATCCTTAGATTCTGAATCCAATAGTCTGTTGTTATCTACCGGATCTCATTGGATTAACAATGGGATGAACATGTTCCAAACACTTTTTGTGATGATATTGAAAGGTCGCCTGAGTGCACTATGTCAATCAAGATTGCTCAAGTGCGTGCTCCCAAAGAGTACATTCCAAGTTTCCACATTTAAAATTTATGGGTAAAAAAGAGCATTGTAAAGCATGCTAACCTTTCCCATTTACTTGTCAGTGCTCTCCCATTATTTCGATCCCAACTTTTCCTATTCATTGGCTATGTGCAATAACTATCTGAATACGGTCTATTAAGTTAATTTCCAACTTATTAACATTCGATCTTATTTAATCTGAAGAGACAAGTTTCCTTCAGCACTGTATTGTATAGCATTAAACAAATCTCTGAAAGTAAAATGGATATGAATTTTTCATCTGAACTATTGCTGATTTTGGATATGCCTCTCAAAATTAGCTAAACACTTGGCATAAACTAGTAGTAGTAATAACTATCAGGAAAGAAGATAGAGCAGGCATGTGAGATTTATCTGAAACAAACGGAAAAATAAGTGAATAGATCACAGATCTATTTCCTAATACACATGCGAGGGTTGTTTGAAGCCAGCTAAACAACAAGTCACGCGATTATATCTTTTTCTAGAGTTGTTTCGTGGTGGTCAATGGCAAGAGGAAATTTATAAGGCAATTAGAGGGAGATAACACTTGAGGAATGAGCTAGATCTGATCATAAATTGAAGAAGAAAAAAGAAATAAGGAATTACCAATCATAGTCGTGCTTTCCTCCATCAGCTGATGACAATAAATCATCCAATCCACTTTTCCCCTGTTTTGCTGATCCGATGGAGAGTCTCCCCAATTTCACCGATACTAAACACGTTAATCACCCAAATTAGGGGAATAAAGCAGCTAAAAAGCAACATGAAGAAACAGAGGCAACAATTTACGGAAATGAATCGAGGCATGAAGGAAGATAATGGAGGATAGATCAAATCAAAGAAAAAGCGTCGGCGAGTATAGAGTTTAAAGGAAAGCGCAGGGCACGACGTCGTCGCGTAGTATGTAGTAATACACTACACTAATATATTAACAACACCAGATAACGCCAAAAGCAGCAAGGCAAAAAAGCGGGGAGTGCTTGGAAATAAATTTGTAATATATAGTGGGTTAGTGAGCAGCACAACCCAGAGGAGTGAGAATAAAAAGAGATAAGGAGATGGGAAGAAGTACCATCAGACTCGTCGGAGGAGGCGAGGGAGAGACTGCGGCGACTTTTGGAGAAGAGATCTAGATGATCATCGGCGGAATTAGGAGGAGCGTTGAGGCTGAGACCACGGCGGTGGTTGTTGCGGGGGCCAGAGATGAGAGATTCCCTCAAGGTGCGGTTCATGGGGAGCAGTGGGAGGGGAGGGAAGAAGTCAGAGCATGGTGGTGAAGAGTAAAAATGGAGATCCAACCAACAAGAGGCTATTTATTATATTATTAGTTAATAGGGCGCCGTAAGATGGGTGAATCATGTGCGTGGGTGCCTGACTGGAGAGGAGAGAGATACCTACATCATCAGATCTGTGTGTATTTTTGTATTTGTGAGAATGAGAGAAGAGTGAAGAGTGAAGAGGTGGGAGGGGTGCGAGTGTAGTGTAGATGATGTAGCTCATCATCAGCTGCACTGCTGAGCAATGGAGAAAGAGGCAAACCCAAACCCAAACCCCCCATGTTCATCTGAATTTCATTGTTAAAAAAGCACACACACACACACATGAAATACAGACACCACCTCATCCTCATGTGCTCTCCATTACTTACTACCTCATCATCACTCACTACTCTAAATATTATTTACAATAATAATCTTATTCAGAGTGATAGTGTTATATTAAAGAATTATTTGTTTATTCTTTTTGGTTTTTGGAAATGGGAGGAGTAGTAGTAGTGGATGTTAGAATGAAGTGAGAGGAAGGATGTGATGGCAATATGAGATTCGGAGGCTGAGCTGATAACGTGGTTACTGAATCATTATCACTATCTGCCAATCAATTTTTGCATCCTCCTACCATTACCATTCATTCAGCTATATTGCCTTGCCCCCGCCCCTGCCCCACCACCAATATGATATGATGGAGAAATTATGAATTTAAGATAGAGGGTCATGTGGTTGTGGTGGGTGAAATTTTGAGATTTGTAAACCAAGTAGATGTTCATATTATTAATGAAGCCGCTACATTTTAGATATATGCATACATATAGCAGTAAATTATGAAAAAGTCAAAGAGCCTACTACACCACAACCACCCCACCAATTCTAATTAATTGAATTTGAATCCACTCACCTCATCATCTCCTTTGGTTTTTCTTTCTACACAAGTAAATCAAGTATCATATCATCAATATAAAAAAAGGGTACTCAAAACTCACGAGTTTGATTCTATTAATTAAATCAGTGATGTGGGCTCAACTACTCTCTTTATTTGGAGTTTTGACTTTCTCCTATCATAACATTGGAATGATAAAAACTATGTAAAAGCCAAACTTTGCTAATTATTTTCGTTAAGAGTAAGAATATGAGTGTGGTGTTAAAACTCACAAGTGAGGGCCACTTGATGGTCCTCAGAAAGAAAGGAGAAAAAATGTGATGTGCACTTGTTTCAGATGTAGAAATGGGCCATGGCCCCCCACCCACCATCTTGATAATTAATATATATACAAAATTAAATGTATCATGTATGTCGGTAGTGGCATTGAACGGACATGTGTATGCATGCGCCCATCCCCCCATTAATTCATGCCTCGGCCATCTGCCTTGTTTGAGAAAGGAACGGCAACGGTACAGCACTTAAAACGACTCGCACGTCATACATCACCTACACCCATCATCCTCTCAACTTTTATCTCTCTCATTCCTCAACAACTAGAAACACAAGTTTTTAATCTCCACATAATTTCCACTCAATCCTCATAAATTTACTCAGGTAGTACAATAGCGGAGCAAGTCTCCCAAACACCAACCCCTAAGATGAAATGAAGAATACGAAATATCTATCTAAAGATATGGGGACATGGCCCGTCCAGCAATTAATGCTAGATCACAACAAGTAGTTCTGATCATTCCACCACCTGTGGGACCTTTAATCCCAAACTCTATTATACTATATTGTATTCTATTTCCTCCCGGTCCCACACACTACACTCCTACTCTACTACGCCTCGCCTTTCCTCTCAATAATACAATATCATATATAGCTTCTCATTTACATCATAATAATAAAGACAATGTATGTACATTCATTTCAAAGTACGATTATGCAATGAGAAGCAAATACTACTCATAAATACTAGAATAAAACTATATTTGTACAACTCCCAGAAAATAAGGAAACCAACGTTCCCTGTTTGGGGCGCAGCTGTGGGGCTTCAACTCCAAATAGCATGTGCCAGTTAACAAAGCATGATTCCAATAATTTTTTGCTTCAGAATTTGTTCACATGGAAGCGAGCCCCCCCCCCCCCCCCCCCCCCGCACAAAAACAAAAAACAAC
>NC_026155.1:15360404-15412725 GCF_000512975.1 Sesamum indicum
ACGGGGAAACGCCCCCCCCCCCCCCCATCCTTGAGAGAGAACTGAAAAGCAACTGCGGCTCACATAATCAAATTGTTCCTTTAAAGTCAAGATAACTTCAACCCCCACCATTATTTCTATCCATGGCCAAATGCAGCGGAGGTGCAAGCATCCTTCATCTTTCTCATCAAAAAGGAAAACCCCCCACAAATTCTGAATCATTTCTTTATGATTTGTGGGGAGTCCACCATTTTGTTTGCCACCCTCGTAACCCATTCCATCTCACAGTTATACCCCTCAATATTTATATGTCAAAATCTTACCACACACATCATCAAGCATTTCTTGGCATATCAAGTTATCAACCCACGTACAATTCTCATAGGCAAGTTAGTTCTCAAGGTATGTCTCTAAACTATAAGCAAAAGATATTTTTTTAATACTTTCCTCCCTCATGTGTAAAGAGAACAATCATAAAGTGGTATTCACGGAAAGCAACCCTTTTTGTGAATGAGAATAGTTTGATAATTATCCAAATCAAGATGGAGCAATCTAAAGACAGCATCATATTCAATATGACAAACCGAAAATGTTAGAAAACCATATCAACACAATGATATTGCAAGAAACATACATATTCGGTCTATATGGGAAGTGCAATTACTTGTAGAATTCAAATCAGTGTCTGGCTTCTTAACATTGCTTCGATACCCCTTCCCAAAGTCCTTTGGGAGTATGACATACTGGTTTTTTTGGAATGCATGCAAACCTTCCTCATGACATATAGCAGCAATCTACATAAAAAACCACCACATTTCGGTTTCTTCACAAGCTCCTTCAGGTAGACAACCCATAAAATATTGAGGTCGAGTTTTGTCTATGAAGACAAAAACTCATGTTGCTATGTGTCTTCTGTTCTTTTCTGATGCACAGTCATTAAATGACTTAAAAGATTTTCTCAGTTTTCTCTTATACCACTAATCAGTAGAGTTCATCATAATATAAATATGTCGAAAGCTTCTTTATGGAAAATAATTCATCCATCAAAGTAGACAATAAATTGCTGATGGTTCATAAGCAGGAGAAAATTATGCAGTCAGTCCAAGAAACAAACCTCAGCAGCACTTATTTTATCAGGTCGAGATACATAGTCCTCTAAGTCAACTTCGTCACTTAAGTTCATCTTGCAGTACAAACCTGCTCAAAGAACAAGCAACAATAAGCAGATACATACCAATCCCAGCAAAACCATCAGAAGCTTATGGGGAGAGAGGGGGCAGTTATCCCAGAGAGAAGAGATGCATGAAAACAGTCATTCTGTTCAAAAAAGAATGACCACTTCAATGTCAAGCATCAAACAAATGAACCGGAAAACATAAGCTTTAGGTAAAGCTTCTGCACAAAAACTAACCTGAAAAACCAGCCTCTTCTGCCTTCTATCAGGCAAAGGAAATTCAATTTTACGATCAAGTCTACCAGGATGAAGAAGCGCAGGGTCCAAGGTGTCGGCACAATTAGTGGCCATGATGACCTTTACATTCACAGTTTGATCAAATCCATCCATCTGCCAGAGCATAAATGGAAGCAGGAAGACAATGAAAGCTTAGCAGAAGATTTACGATATACCCAAGTACATTGTATGAGACATCTTCACGTATTATTTTCACAAATCTGGAATTTTCAAACTTTTCAACTCTTAAATAGTATAGAGATCAAACCTGATTTAGAAGTTCCATCAGAATTCTTTGAACCTCTCTATCAGCTCCTGTTTGGGCGTCAAAACGTGCAGTTGCAATGGCATCTACCTCATCTATATAGATAATTGCAGGCGCGTTCTCTCTGGCCAGACGAAATACATCACGGACCATTCTAGGACCCTTTTTGTGTCCATCACCAATAATATTATATTATTATGGTGAATTTTAAAGGAGAAAGCAATTAAAAACTTGTTGTCAGTATGATGTGCAGTACCGAACTATAAGAAAGAGCAAGAGTTCTTGAGAAATACCTTACCAAGATATTTCTGAACAAACTCGGAACCCACCACTCTTATGAAAGCTGCAGTTGTGTGGTTGGCTACAGCCTTTGCAACACTCCACGACGAGGATCAATACCAATCTGCTTGTACAGTTACGGTGTGTGAGAGGTAGTTCAACAGCTTCACGAATCTGTTGCTTTTGAATATCGCATCCACCAATATCCTGATTACATGATAGATAGAAAGAATGCGATAAGCATATTGCCGAAATGGGCAATATGGCGCACAAAAACAAGCACAGAAGAATCATTAACAGAGTCAAGTGTCTTAAACTGAGCTATGAATCCTTATGATGTGCCAGCCCAATCAAATTCTTCCTCAAGACCGGTTTCTGTCAGACTCTTAGAGTTGACAAAAACAACCAAAGAGATGAATGTAAAGGATATTATGAATGTACAGGAAACTCCAAGCTCAAACGCCCTGCCGAGAAAAGAGTTAAATAACATCCAAAGACATCAAGTAACCAAGTACCAAAGCCCCTGACATGTCCGGAATGGAAGAGACAAAAAAATCCGGTCAGGGAAATTGGCATCGACCCTTGACTGCAGTCTGACATACTACAAATCATTATCACTACAGCAACGAAGTAATGGGCTGCTGTCACTGTTGTTGGGGAGGAAATCGGAGACGGAGAAGGAATAATGGTTTTTTATTTATTTAATATGGGCCTGAAGGAATGAATAGAAAATGAAATGGGTTGAGTCGTATTTGATTTCATCAACCCTAAACTAAAATGATTTCAATGAATATGGAGTCCCAATATGAAATAATAATTGAGTGTGGGGAATATGTGTGGTTGAGTTAGCAGTTAGGTAATTGTAATTGATATGATGATGAAGGCAGTCGAAAAAGTGGATTAGTCAATAGGCAATATATTAAGAGCACCACCTGATTGGCAAATAGGAGCGGGACTGGGTAAGTCTGTTGTTAATTCTAGTTTTGGCCTTAATAATTTCCAATATGCATTCTGACGCCAACCCCACTTGACACTTCCCCCTTGTTCATTTTCTATTTTTACATGCACTCCGCTCCAGTACTCCACTACTCCAGGACTCCAGGACTCCAGGACTCCAGTACTCCACACCCTTTAATTTAACACAATAATTAATAATGGCAATGCAGTGGAATTCATACTTCTTTCCAATTTCCATTCAATATATATATAACAAAGAATGGGTGGGTTGTGTTACAATTAAAACTTGCAACCCATTCCAATTAATGTGCCTACTCAATATTCCAATTCTAGAGTTGAGTTGACCTCCAAATTAAAAATGGAGGCCACACCCCTCCACTTTTAATTCCACCTCCTCTTCCACCAATTACTTACTATTATAATTCCCATTTTTCTTCCTATAAATTAAACTCATCATCCCCAATTTCTTTTTTATCTACTTTTACTTCTTTCAGAGAAACCAACAAACTCACTCTTCCTCCTCCATTGCTATTGCTATTACTATTACTATTACTATGTTGTTACCTACCTGTTTCTACTCTCTCCCTCTCCTATTCCTATATATATAACAATCCAACTCTTTCATCTCCCCTTTCTTCCACCTCCTATATATATGTTGCTTCTACGTGCATGCATGACATCCTTTGATTCTTGATCCATTTGGTGGTGGTATACATGTTTGTATCTACGATGCCAGGTTTAAGGGAAGCAGCACTAGTGTTGGTATTCTTGGCGATATGCTGCAAGGCAGTGAACTCAAGGCCCTTCTGGTGCCCAACCGACACCGCCAACTCCTCCGGATACTGCCTTAGCTGGCGCCTCGCGGTCGAGGCCAACAACATCAGAGCGTGGCGGACCGTCCCAACTCAGTGCTCCCGCCACATTGAGGCATACATGATTGCTGGCCAATACCAGCGCGACCTCAACCTCATTGTGGGCAGCATTTGCAGCTACGTCGATACCATTACTCTCTCAGATGATGGCTTCGATGCTTGGATTCTGGACGTGGACGACACCTGCATTTCCAACCTTTTTTATTACAGAGGGAAGCGCTATGGGTGTGTGTTTCTTAATTTAATGGATATGGAATGGATGGATGAGAGTGCAAGGATAATATAAAGTATGATTATGTATGTATGTATTAATTTGCAGGTGTGAGCCCTTTGATCCATTGGGGTTTAGGGCATGGGCACTGCAAGGAGAATGCGCTGCCATTCCTGATGTTCTGAGACTGTTCAACAAGTTGGTGGAGACGGGGTTTAAGGTATTCCTGGTTACGGGCAGGGACGAAGAAACACTTGGGCAGGCAACCATTCAAAATCTGGAAAACCAAGGATTTTTGGGCTACCAACGTCTCATCTTAAGGTAGGTAAATTATAGACATGTAATTTGGTGATGGATTATATGATTGAATGATGATTGGTGCAGGAGTGGGGCGTACAAGGGTGTAAGCGCGATAACGTACAAGTCGGAGATACGGAAGCAACTGGTAGAAGAAGGGTACAGAATATGGGGGAACGTGGGGGATCAGTGGAGTGATGTGCAGGGAGACTATGCCGGCAATCGCACCTTTAAGCTTCCTAATCCAATGTATTTTATCCCTTAATAAGTTCATCATTTTCTCTGTTTTCTTAAAAATAAAATTTATAGAGAGCTCCAGAGAGAGTGTTGTGTTGTGTGTTTCATCTCCATGAATATCATTTTTGCTTCTTTCTTGACTCTCATAATTTATAACAACAAACATTACATTTCACAAGTCTAAGATACAGAATACCTCTTGCTTCTCCCACTCTTCCCTTCTTTTGCTTGGAGCTTCTTCCCCGACCCCGATCCCTCTTGCCCTTTGAATATACCCATTCTTCCAAACCCTCTAGATATGGATGTTAACAATGTCTTCCCCCCACCAGACTTATTCATCATCCCCTGTTTCATCACCACCTGCTCTTTTTCCAGATCACTCAGCCTTACTCGCATTCTTGATATCTCCAGCTTCAGTTCCCGATTCTCCCTTCTCAGAGAAGCATAAGTATCTCGAGGCGACATAGCAGCACTAGGAACCCCGCTGCTCATTTTTTGCGATAATAATCCGTCTCCACAACTCCCAGACAATGCATTCTTCAACCGAAGCTGCTCGAAATACAGAACTCGAACCACCAAGTGGACTGGGAGTCTATCATTTTGAGCAGCATGGTTGCAAGCTTCTTGAGAGAGTTTTTGACAGTCTATATACTTGCACAGCTTCTTGCATTCGTGTTCGCTCAACATTGGATGGGCCTGTCATATTGAAGCAAAATACGTAATACTGCTCCGGAGAGGAATAGCGCTCGAGTATGGAGTTATAACTAGGAAAGAAACCTGCAGCAGCAGTACAAGTTCTACACTTTTGATTAAGAGATGCAGATGATGCATGATATGATTTACACTCAAGTGTACATATATGTAGTAGTCTTCTTTACCTTCAAGTAAATGTCAATAGCCCTGTAGAGTCCATCATCAATGACACGAGCATAATCAGGTAGTACCTCAATCATGGCAATGAACTTTGGAAGGCTTAAATAAGGGTCAGGAGCAATTTCAGCTAAGTAAGCATCAACAAGCCTTCCAACTTTCAACAAGGATCCATGGCTCGGAGACCCCATGCCTTCTGATTCATATCCACATTCTTCATTCTCTTCTTCTTCTTCGATCCGTTGCAGGAAATGTACCAGAATCCGATGGATGGTGTCAACGTCGAACAAGGAATAACCTGTTTGGAGTGATGGTATAAGCAGATCATCCAGTAATGCCATTTCTAATCTATAAGCAATCCTCCTCTCAAGCTCAAGCCTACATGCCAAAGTAGCATCCACCATAATAGCTACCCTCGTCATCCCAAACAAAAAATTCAACGGAATAGACGAGCTTTTCTCTGTAGGGAATAGAGTTACCAGAGACTCAACGATCGCCTTCTGGCCATTTTCTCCTATGCTAGGATTTGCTCTTGCGGGATTCCATATCTGGGGCTTCCCTATACCCTTTAGTGATGTCTGCGCATAATGCATCAAAGATGCAACTATGCTGTCTGTCCGAACACCACTCTGTCCCATGGCACTAATAACTCTATGATAAAATTCAATTCCCAAAACCGAAAGATCTTCGACCCACCACTCAAGACACCTGTCTCTAAGTTCTAAGGATCCACTATTACAATCTAATCGAGATAGACCAGATACCAGCTGCTCCCTACAAGCATTCCTGGCAATAGCACTAATGCATGTATCGGGAATTCCAATTTCATCGGCAAGAGGAAGTAAACTCTCACAGGCAGACAGAACCTCAACTGATTTATCCAGACTTTGACATACAACTTGAGTTAGGTAGGTTTGTGTTCGTTCTACGAGGTTTTCTTCTCGACAATCTTCAGTCATTTCCAGGTACTCTGCAGCGCATCGCAAGGGGGCAACATTTGTTGTTGTGATCTCAAAATTCAAGCCATAACAAAATTTTGCTGCCAGTTCAAATGCTTCCGGCCCTCCTGGAAAGTTGGGGAGTTCCAGCTTTGACAGACTTGCATTTTTGGTATCCGCAACCAGCTTACGGATCTTACCACTTCGAGCCACCAAGGGGAACTTTCTCAGCCAAAAAAGATGCACCAAATTTGATTAGTTTAGAAATTTGTTTTGTCAAGACGGGACAAATTATAAAATCAATCAGTTTATAACAATGCGTTCAAGAGTGGTGCTGTTGTACAATGCAATACATGCGATTTTCACATGAAAATTAATTTTGACATAAACCCGGATGCCAGCATATGATGAGCAGGAATCATTATTATTGTATTTAGCTATACAATCCTACACTCTTAAAGTAGTTTTGGGCTTAAACAAGAGAAATAGATATGGAGTATATATCAATCACCTTATGTAATAGAAAGGATTCTCCATCAACAACAATGGTGATGTCCCCAGCAACATCCGAGAATATACTGCATATATGAAGCAATCAGGAAGGAAGGTGAGACAGAGGGTATGAGATTTGTTTGAGAAATGAAAAAAGTTGTCGACAAAATTTGGAGAAATTGGGGTGGGTCAGCTGAAAATTATTTTAAGTCCAAGAGCACAAAATCTTGAATATCCGGTCTAGAAAAAGAAAGGATTAAAGTGGTATAGATAAAAAGATGAATGAAAGAAGAGGAGGAGGAGATTATTAGAAGAAAGTGAGTACCGGTTGGCAAAAGAGGTAGAGAAGTTGGGAGAAGGGACAGACTGCTCCCACACCATTCTAACTCTTGTTTCTCTCCAATTGCTGCAACTCTCTTGCTCTTTGCCTTTGCCTTTTGATTTAAGCTTCAGCTCCACTCCTCCCTCCTTTCAACACCATGCCACTCAAACTAGTCCTAGTACCAAAAGAATAGACTAGAGTAAAGATGCAATGAAGAAGAAATGATTCGTGATTCAAGAGAGAGACAAGAATTGCATCATCATCATCATCATCAAGGAAGCTCCTAAGAGGACTCATTCCAAGGTCTAAGGACCCCACATTGCCATAAAAGGGAATACATGTATATGGATGATGATCATGTTTAATAATTGATGATTTCTAACAAAAAAAGAAAAAAAAAGGAGACACAACATATGCAAAGCAAATAAACTAACCCCACCCCATCCCAGAGACTGTTTGTTTCCTTATCTTAAAAGGGGGAGTGGAGTCTGGACTGGGGGATTACCTTCACAGATTTCTTACAAGAGAAATAAACTGAGAAGCGGCTTTGGGCTTTGGCTTTTGCTTTTTATTGATTTAATTGTCTTTTAGTTGTGAAATGGATGGATGGGATGATGGTCTTTAGTTTTTTGCTACTTTTTCAAGTGGGATAGCTTTTTTGAGAATGATGCAATTATTAAAAACTGATGAGAGACAATATGATGATTAACAGAGATTTGGTTTGGGTGTGGAGAGTGAGAGTGTGTGCGTACAACAGTGGAAATAAAGAAAAAGGTGTATTAGTGGGTAAATGGAAGGAAGCATGTAAAGCAGTGAAACATAAAACAGAGAGACAGAGGGCTGAGTGTGTGTGAATGTGAATGGGAATTGTATGATTATTAGTATTAGATGGATGGATGAAAGAAAGAAGGAAGAATGTGTGCAGCTTTTGTCTTGTCTTGTTTCTGATTATATATCTGCCTCTGTCTCTCTTTCACTGCCTTTGCCTTGACAACAAAAAGTAAGAAATTCCCACATTCATTCATCATTACTCACTCTCTCACATACAAAATGGAAATCTGTGCAGTCTGCAGTGATGCTTATTATTATGCTTTCTTCAACTACCCAAATGAATAGTTATAGTTTAATTAATGGAGTAGGGTAGATTAGAGAGCCTCTTCTTTTTTGACCAAAACCAAAAAAAAAGTTGGAATGTGGAAAAAGAGACGATTACTCTCTTCACTTGTGATTGGTATCACTACAAACTATAAATCCCTTTTTTCTCTATTACTAATGTAACCTCATCCTCATACATAACACTAACTTCTTCTATTTCTGTACCAACTAAAACAGATATATCTTCTAATTTTAGCATAAACACCAAATTTAGATTAATCATTTCACTTAATTATACTTAAAATTGTGAAATTACACTCTTCTCCAACCAAATTTCAAAATTATATTTACGCAATCTCTAAAAATTTATCATTTATACCTCACCCTATTTCATTATAATTGAATGAAAATTGTTCACATTAGTAAAATAATTACATAAATTTCTAATTTTTACCCCCTATTCAACATTTTCATATAATAGTTTTATTCTTATAAGGGGGAAAATATAATAATATTGACCTTACTTTATGTGTGTATATATATTACATTTACTCCAAAAGTACAAAAATTATACATAGGAATGTTAAAACGAGGGGCAAAATAAAAAATTCATACAATTTTTTTTTTTTTTTTGGTTGATGTCAGCATTTTTCATCCAAATCATAACCAAGTAGAGGCAAATATGAATGGATAATTTTTTAAGGGGGTGCAAGTGTAATTTTAAATATTTTTTGGGGAAGTGTAATTTTTCATTTTTCATTACAAATACATTCTTTAACTTTTGTATTTAAAAATAATAGTCTTGAAACAATCAGAACTAAAATATTTTAAATATGTCAATTTTTCTATCCCTAGTTATTCACATAGTTACTCATAATATGTTAGGTTAAATATATTTTACACCCCTAAATTATTTATGGAGTGCATTTATCCCTCTAAACTATAAAATGCAAAAAATGCCTCCTCATGATATAGATTATTTTTTTAATGATGAAAATATTCTTATCATTTACGTTCCAAAATTATGTCTATTACAATCATTTCTTTAAAAAATAATTTGAATTATTACAAAAAAGTATTTAAAATAAATACTATTCAAAATTTATGATTTTTATATTAGGTAAAGAATCTGTATAAACTTTATAATTTACAAGTCTTATATTTTCTTTTACATAATTTTCAAAAAACTTATAAAATTTTTGCTTGTGCTATTATATATATTCAATATTTTTTAAAAAATAAATTATGACTACAATTTTAAAATATTAAATATATATAATATACACTGTAAAATATATAAATTCATAATATTTTATTTTTTATGAGTAATGATATGAGCTAGATTGTGTGTACATATAATTGAATAAAAATTAATAAATTATATTATATATTTTTTATAAAATTATATGCATTATGTATTTATATATTTTTTAACATGAATAATTTATTTTGTAAAATATATTTGCATATGTTGAGCTTGTAAATATTTTTTTATTACATAATTTATAAAAAGCTATAAATTTTGAGTAAAATTTTAAAACATTAAAATAATTTTTGGAAAATAAAATATATTTTAAATAGTAAAATTGAAAGCAGAGAAGGAAATTTTTGTTACAAGAAGAAGAAAAGGAAATCCCCTTTCGCCTATGCTCCACCGATTTTGCAACTGAATTTGGACTGCCGCCCGACACACACACATATATCCTCGGACCCAAGAACATGCCGGCCCACGGCGTCCTACTGCTCCCCACTCCGCTCAAGCTGTGAGTCCCATCCATTCCCTCATCTCCAATCCTCACTGCACTTGTCTACTTAATTTCCTCTTTTACTATGAATCTCATCACAACCATTTGCTTCCGTCTTTGCAGTTACCCTCCACTTGATTCCCGCTCTCAAACTTTCTGCTCGCTTTACCATCTTACAGGTTTCTTTATTTTCTTTCTACTCTAATCCCCCTTGTATCTCTTTTCTTTCTCTTCATTTTTCCGCTACACCCTACAACTGCCTAATTCCGCACTTTGTTTTACATGAAATTTGGTTGCTGTATTTTGTGACTCCTTTTACAGTAATCCCTCCTAATGTTCAATCCCATATTCTACTAGTGGGTTCTCAAAAAGTACACATCGTGGATCACAACATAAACCAACCCTGCATTATTTTATATTTTCAAGTAATTAGGCATGTCAGGCTCAATGACTTGCTTGGCTTCTTTTGTATTCCTTTCATGCTTTCATGCATACTTCCGTTGTGATCACCTGCCTTTTCTCTTCACAGGCAGCAGGAACCAAAAGGTTTCCAAACTCAAGGCACGCTTTTGGGAGTCCATTAGATCAGGGTAATTGGAATTATATGATAACTCTAATATGTTATGGTAGCTATTTGCATACATGTCAACAAATGGCTCTTGCACAGATGTTTTCAATTATGGTAAGCTTAAAAAACAGCTTACTTGCTTATGCAAATAAGCAAATCTACCTCACAAAAGTATGGCTAGTGCTGTAATTTTCCTTTTCCACTTATCTAAATAGCTAAGATGATGTGCTGGCTACGCATGATCACATTACAACTGATTGTAGTTTGAACTTGATATGGGGATCCACAATCTCGAGACTTTTACCTGCTCCATGTTGCAGAATTTTAAAGAACAATACAGCACAAGTTATAGAACCACCTTCCACCGTTGAAGAAGAGGAAGAGTCCTTGCCCGAGGAATTTGTTCTTGTTGAGAGGACCTCACCTGATGGAACAGTTGAGCAGATCATATTTTCATCTGGTGGAGATGTTGATGTGTATGATCTCCAAGCTTTATGCGATAAGGTAATTAAACCATTCATTTTGTTTTGCTTTCCATCGTCTTGCTTCAGTGGACGATTTTTCATTATAGCATGCAATAGACAACATTTGTTTCCATAATGGGCTTGTCTATCGTTCATCATCAACTGCATTCATTCTAATCCTCTACCCCGGAGATGTACGATGTTTGAGTATCAGATACTTACTCTTTGCCATGGTAAGAGGGTTTTTTGCAGTCTCAAATTGGACCTGTGTCTCTCAACGAAGAAGGCTACTTATCACTGCCGCATCATATTATTTATTGAAGCATATTTATGAGAAAACTCACAATGCTAGTGTTGTGAAATACCATATGAAATGGATTTTAACTTCCCTATTTATAATAAAGTAGATTTTTGTGGGTATTAGTTATGCTTTCTTTGCAATTTTCTTCTTTGCTTCACGATGTTATGACAGGTCCCTGTTGTTTTTTCCTGGTAGAATAGGAGTTTGCTTTCTTACTTTGAATTGTCTGATATGTAGGCTTTGTTCAAGTCTCTTTTCTCCTAATCATAAGCAAGCTCATTTCCTCATTGTGTTTCAGTTGTTTATTTGCTTTTTAGTATTTATGTTTCTGAATACATACCATTCCTTCTAATAGACATTGGATGAGAAATCTCTTGGTTCGCATGCTGGGGTGGTCTCTGGCAAAAACTTGCTGTGTTCATTCATTCATGTTGATAAAAGTTGTAGCTGAATAATATTTGAGTTAGCTGCAAAACTTTGGTGTCTCTTTGATGCCTTCTGGACTCTTTGAGTGCGACTTTGATAAGTTTTAGTTTATTATATATTTGGGGGGGCCTCAGGTAATGATTCATGCATTCTATTCTTGATTATAAAGCTTAGTTCAGTAGAGCGGAGTTGGGGCATGCAGTTATAGTGCATTAACATGTGTCAAAGATTGGTTTTAGACATCTCAGCCTGCATACCTTGTTAGCAGATATTATTATCAAATGATTTCTTGAAATTATGTTGCTATCTTTACATTCACATTTTCCTGGTACTTGTTTCTTCTCTCAGTTGGTTTTAGATTTATAGGTTGAAATTAAGTTCTTATAATAATTTTCCATCACCCTTTTAACAGGTTGGCTGGCCCCGGAGGCCACTGTCAAAGCTAGCTGCAGCTCTGAAAAATAGCTATATAGTTGCTACTTTGCATTCCATAAGCAAACCAGCCGGAGAAGGTATTAGTAACAGGACTTTCTGGTTACAGAACCTAGCTTTCACCTTAAACGACGTCTTAACATTTGTGTTTCTCTTAAAAAATATGTTTCTAATATATGTAACAATTAATAATACGGTATCAAATAAACTAAGTGACGGACATCTTAGTGTACTTTGGCAAGTTACTTGGCAGAGGGAAATGGCCAGAAGAAGTTGATAGGCATGGCCCGTGCTACATCAGACCATGCTTTTAATGCAACAATTTGGGATGTTCTTGTTGATCCTTCTTATCAGGTACTCTTATACCATTACATAAGACCAAACCTCATTAATTGAAGCTAAGTTATGCTGCTTGCTTTCCAACTGAAATCAGGATACCGATTTGTACAGTTACGGATCCTGGCAAAATAGATAGCAGGATCTGTTGGCTACATTTGATGATTTTTCTTATAAATATCGGCCTTGAGATAACTTTTTCTCATACTACAAAGGAAACTCAAGAAATACTAATTCTTTATGCCATATTTCTTGGTGCAAACGCAAAATCAGGGTGGTGATGATGTTGTAATTCACTTTTGAATATGGCGTTATGTTTTTATAAGTTACTATCACAACACTTGTAACTTGAACTCAGACTAGAACCTGCATTATTATTCTTGTACTGGTAAAAGGTATATCTATATTTTGTTGGTTGGAGGGTATTTTGAAATGTTAGTTCTTTTGCTAACCCATAGTTTATATCTTCATTTGTTTGGCATGGATGTAATTTTGACGCTGCCTTGTGTATTGTGTATTTGTATTTTGATTAATGTGCTTGTGATTTAGGGCCAAGGACTTGGAAAAGCTCTTATTGAGAAGCTCATACGGGCTCTGCTGCAGCGGGACATTGGAAATATTTCTCTTTTTGCAGATAGTCAAGGTATATCAACAATCATATGGCGACCAGTAGAGAAGAGCTTCAAAATCTCTGCAGTAAGACTTTAAATTTCTTTAACTTCTGGCAGAGGATTAAAATCTTGTCCATTGAAATTGGTACAGTTGTGGAGTTCTATCGAAATCTAGGTTTTCAACCTGATCCTGAGGGCATTAAAGGGATGTTTTGGTACCCAAAGTATTAGTTGACCTCCAGTGTGCGCGACCACCTTGCCTGCTTATTGGTTGATAATTTCCTGCTCCTATCAATTACTGTATACTGGTGAGCAGAGTTTGAAGGGCGTGAACATGTACAATAAGCGTATGTAGAATTCCAATACCAGATGAATGGGTTCTGAAATACATGGATTGCGAAATTACTACCGTCTATTATTCTCGATGATGAAATGCAGAATGATTGATCTTGAAAATGTTTATATACGCTCTATGCGATTCTATGGTGGAAGACATGGAATATCAAAAGGTCAACTATGTATTTAAACTATACTGCTTCACTTTTCAATCAAACTGTAAAGGTGTTAATTGTAAGGAGGACAGAGATAATGTGAGCATCAGGTGAAAACTTGTTAGTCACATGGTACAAAGGTGGAGTATTTCATGGTAACAAATGTTTTAGTGGAGGAGTGATGCGATTCACATACAAATATATATACACATGTAAAGTAGAACTATTTGGATTTGGGTTAGTAAGTTAATCTTTGAATTTTTCATAGTATGCCAATTGGTATGTTGTTGACTTGAGAATTTGATAATGCAAATTGGAGGCCAAGTTGATCCCTCGTTCACATTTAGGAATTGAATTATAATTATAAAGTAATTAACTGTTACACTCAATACGCAAGTGTTTATTTGTTAAGGAGCGGACGTTTTTCCTCCGTATCAACTGGACGTAATTAACTGAAACAAAAATACTCTTTCGTATTATAAGAAAAGGGAAATGATGCTGAACCTTTGAATTTATGAAATTCATGTCTATCTTTTATGAAACTCATACTAATCACGATGGGATGAGGAGGGATAGCTCAACTTAGTTATCAAATGGAATTAATCATTACAATTAAATTATCTGCAACATTGCCACCAGAAATATGCAACAACAACTACAACTATTTGTTATTAATAATACCAAGAAAGAAGAATGTAATCAAGTGGATAATTCTCATGGAAGAAAGACTGGAACTTGATTTGTTACCATAATTCAAACAGTACGGCTTTGGCGCCATGAGAAGAGAGGAGAGGAGAGGAGAGGAGAGGAGAGGAGAGTCGTATTTTGAATTTTTTATGATGATCTCCCAACTCCCACCCTTCCCAAACTTCTCTAATTTTCATATGCTTGACAGCGCCATTTACCGAATGCTCATTGATTTCTTCAAACTTCAGTTTTTCTGACTGCTTCCCAATTTTATTCTGTACCAATCAGCGATCACAACAATCTTTAGTGATTGCTTGAAGAAAGTGTGCTTTAGTGCCCATATATATGCATTCCACTCGACCAACCCACTCATCTCACCTCTATGTATATGATCATTTCTTTTGGACCTCTTCATGGATCTTATCATTATGGGTTTTTGAACTATATCCTAAGCTTTGTTCTTGTCACACTTGCAGATGGCGGACAAGACGGTTTGTCTGGTTGGACTACTTGTTGCGGTTTTGTTATGTTGGTTTCCTCCAATGGCATATGCCCAGATTACTGATCCACAAGAAGGTTTATCTTAGCTTCTATTCTTTTCCATGCATACATGTGGATGAAACCTCCCACCAAAGCTACCTTGCATGCCGCGCATATTTTGTCCTATAAATGTTCATATTCTAATCTAAATTTTGCGTCTACTGCAGTTGCCGCCTTACTGGCAGTTCGTACTTACCTCAATGATCCCTACAAGAATCTGAATTGGACCAAGAAGCATGATCCTTGTGCCTCCAATTGGACAGGGGTCATATGCTACTTAGATACTACTGATGGTTATATGCATGTTAAAGAATTGTATGTACTTCTCTTCAGTGCCTTTCTCACATTTCTGTCTTTCTTAGGAATTGCCTTGATTTGTTAGTTTCACCATTGACCAAAAATAGATTGCACCGCTATACGGAGTTATTTCACTCTCTACTTTTTATCATACTCATGTATGCGCAAATCTGATGCTGCCTGATTCAGGTCTCATATGCCTATGCTGGAGTCATTGAATCCTATTTGCTTATTTTTGTATCAATTATTCGTACTACTTCAGGGCTGAAATTCAATCTGGGACCGTGTTGCATTGTCCGTGATTGACCCATATTTGTCGGGCAAGCTCTTTGGACTTCCGAAATTAAATCTGTACTGTTAAATGCATAGTATGGCTAAAGACTAAACATCAATCAGCTTAACCCTTTTGGTTCCCAAATATGTTTGAAATGTACTTGTATCACTAAAATCTCATTAACTATAAGTTGATTATTGTTCTCTAAATTCTATACACATGCAATTTCATGGTAATGAATAAAAGGAAAATAGATAAAGGAAAAAGAGTTCCCAATTATATCATTTTTCACGTTATGTTCTTATGTTTTATTCATTCTGCTCACTCTTGGCTGTGCAGGCGCTTACTTAGATTGAACCTGTCTGGAACATTAGCTCCAGAGCTTGGCCAGCTCCCCCATATGAAAATATTGTGAGTCCTCAATAATGTGCATCTCTACTTGTATATCACTTGAGGGATCTTATGTTAATAGTACTTTCAAGTTTACTACTTAATATTAACTTTATTTATTCACTAACTGAGCATTCGAGTGTGTTATTTGCCAGGGACTTCTTGTGGAACCACATAAGTGGAAGCATACCGAAGGAGATTGGCAATATTACTGCACTTGAGTTCCTGTATGATGAGATCTCATATATATTTGACTCTGCTAATTAAGTAGCTACTCTTGTTGTTCAGTGAATGAGATCCTAATATGTAAAGCAATTGACGATATTACTATCTTTAATGTACATAGTATAAGACTTTATTATCCAAGGGACAGTTAATTTTTCCTCATCCCAAGTTGATGATCCTTTCATGTTATCATGAAGGTAAACACATAGCACATAGAAGATTTTGGTATAACTTGAATAATGCTCCTCTTCAGATACTTTCTGCATCCAATTCAGCAAAGCTAGTAACTATGCTCATTTTACCAAATATTGGATGCAATAATAAATTATTCAGCATTGAGTGACTACTTCCGAGACAATATTTATGATTTTACATGGTAATTTCTCCTCTTAATTTCAATGTAATTTTGGTTGTTTCATCCAACTAAGACCTGGTACTGTGTGATGCTATGAGAAGCTAATAACACTACTGTTTGTGTAACAGGCTTTTGAGTGGAAATCAAATATCAGGTTCTCTACCGGATGAACTTGGTTATCTTCCCAACTTGAATAAATTTCAGTTGGACCTGAACATGATATCAGGACCAATTCCCAAATCATTTGCAAACTTACCCAAAGTTCAGCATTTGTGAGTATATTTCATAACAAAGTGATTAGTCACTTAAGGTTTAGAACTTTGTACTCTTGCTTAATCATTGTTGATACTGAATGCAGCCACATGAATAACAATAGATTCAGTGGTCAGATTCCGCCTGAGCTTTCTACCCTTCCTTTACTTAAACACTTGTAAGCCCCTGACTAAATTCATCAACATAGTTAAAAGTAGATGTAGAAAATGCATGCATCATATGTCACATTACTTATGTATTGATAAACTTGATATTGACAGCCTTCTTGACAACAACAATCTGTCCGGGTATCTTCCACCACAGCTCTCACAAATGCGTAGCTTGACAATTCTGTATGTGTTGTTTATTACTACTGCAGTAGATTTTGCTTTCTTCTGCTTCTTATTGTAGCTCAGTCTGGACTACCTGAACCTCCTTTTCAAGCATTAGTGTCTTAATGATTTCTCCCTCGGCCCAACTATTCATTGCAGTCAACTGGACAACAATAACTTCTTTGGGAGTGTGATTCCAGATTCTTACAGCCAGATGCCCAAGCTCTTGAAACTGTATGGCTGTCTACCATTTTTTTGAGAAAACTATGCAGTCACATGCGAATAATGGAAGCATTTGCATTATCTATATAATAAACATATGTCAGTGATTTTTTGGTGCATGCATTCAATTTTCTAACCAACATTCACGATTTTTCTAGATCTAATAATCTTTATCATAATTGAAATCCCTGGCGATTTCTCATGCAACTGAATCTAATTGCCCGTTCAGAAATTTTCTACAGCACAATTTGCCAGCCTATGCTTTTTGATCTATTTTTATAATTTACGTTTGGTGAAAGAGGATGAAGCTAATAGTTTTCCAAGGGTTAAAGGAAAAGGTACTTATGCTGGAAATGAAGGCCATTGATTAACGAGGAAACCTGTCTCTCCATTCTAAGCTTGTAGATAGAGAGGCTTGAAAGACCAATACTTATTCATTTCGTTTGAACAGGAGCCTAAGGAACTGCAGCCTGCAGGGAAGAATACCTGATCTAAGTGGAATACAAGGCCTTCTTTACTTGTATGTGTGTAAATTCATCTGAAAAATTCCACTTTTGATTCTACATGTTAAGTGCTTCATACTTTATCTTTTCTGCATGTATGTACAATAGTTATGGAATGTATCACTAACCAAACATTAGTCTAAGTTGCGGTTAAATATGGATTAGTATATGTTTACCTTCTAACTTCTTTAATACTGTCTAAGATTGGTGATATCATTGAAATTCTTAGTTCTCTTTCATTATCTTAAGTTTTTTACTGGTGTTCCTCTTATAGGGATCTCAGCATGAATCAACTTTCCGGGGAGATAACCTCAAATAGACTATCTGAAAATATCACAACCATGTAAGTAATTTCTGGATGCCCTACCTTCTGAGCGGTCTCAATTGTCTCCTCTAATACCCTCCCTCTTTCTTGTATTTCTGCACTTGTGAGCAAATGCATGCAATTTTTTCATTTTCTTTCTGTTTGTGAGGATATTGATGTGGGTATCGTATGCATATTACCTCTCAGATTATTGTATCACTCACTGCTAATGTATAACTAATTTTTTATACCTGCAGCGTGCTATCAAACAATAAGCTCAATGGGTCCATTCCTTCCAACTATTCTGGACTCCCTCATCTCCAGAAATTGTAGGAATTCTGGCTTGTACAAATCTAGGCCTTTATCTTCAAATGCTTTTTATTTAAATTTTCTTGTATTCTCTAATCATGTCCTTTCTGTTATAGGTATTTGGACCACAACTTGTTGAGCGGATATGTACCATCTACCATTTGGGAGAATATAACCTTCACTCCAGACACAAAAGTTGATATGTAAGCCAAGATCATCTCATCTCCTTAATGTCAGTGTACCTGATGGGAATAACATTACAATTTTATCAGATGATACTTCATTGGGATGTCATCTCAATATTTTATTGTACATACTTATTACATCTGACCTTATAAAGTTTTTTTGCTGTTCCTTGCAGAAATTTTGAAGATAATTTACTTTCTGATATTTCAGGCATCCTTGACATTCCGCCAAATGTGACATTAAAGTAAGTCCTATTTTTTGTCCAATATGCACATAACATAAAATAGAAGATTTAGGTCTCAGCAGAGGTATTGATGCTTTTTCCTATGCAATTCTGTCTTTATGCAAATTGCACTGAACTGTAAAAAATTGACAGAACCTGTCAGTTTCATTTTTTGTGTTTCAGAGTTCACCATGGTGATAAATATAAACTTTTCATGTTCTGCTCTTTCTCTTTTATTTTCTTTTATCAATGACTTGTAGCCACCACCTCAGTGTTGAGTAGTTGTTTAGACTTTGATGGCTGATGACTCTTCATTTCTAGGCTCAATGGAAATCCTGTTTGTACAAATGCAATTCAACGCAACATCAGCCTACTTTGCTTACCAGATAATGGAAATGAAGTAACACCAGACAACCTGAACAAGCCAGTTTCAACTTGTCCACCTCAATCTTGTCCAATCTGGAATTACTTTGAATATGTCCCCACTTTACCAAATACATGCTTTTGTGCAGCACCTTTCGGTGTTGGACTACGACTCAGAAGTCCTAGCATATCCAATTTTCTTCCTTATCGTGCTCAATTTGATCAGTTCATAACATCAAATGTGTATGTAAAGCCAAATGTTCACTTGAATCTCTACCAGCTTTATGTTGACTCAATTGAGTGGGAACCTGGTCCAAGGCTAAGGATGTTTCTGCTCTTCTTTCCTGAATATACCAATAATTCTAATACCTTCAATGCAAGTGTAATTCAAGCAATTGCAGACACATTTGCTCGCTTCACCATACCTGGAAGCGATATATTTGGCCCTTATGATCTTCTCAATTTTACTGCACAGGGACCGTATTCAAATGGTATGCCTTCAAAACTAAACTTTTAATATTAATACTGTGATACTAAAGTACATTGGATGAACTACACCTGTTTCTGTACATGATAAAATTTGACCATTTCTCACTGAATTTTTCTCAAGCTCGAGAATGTTCCTTCTATTTTGTTCCATCTTTTTAGAATTAATATAACCAATAGTGAGAGTAAGGATGTGTACATGTCTGGAATCAGGATCCTCTTCTATCCCTTTACTTTTGCAGGATTATTATGCCAATATATCTGTTATCCTTGATCACATGTTCTGAATATTTTCTGGCATCAATATACTTGGTTGGTGTTTACTGTCTCAAGTACTTAGCTCTTAATTATACGATCTTTTCACTCAAGTTTTGATATTGCTCACTGAGAGTCAAGTAAAATTGTAGAATCATAGACTATGAGTCCAAGTATCATGTTACATGATATTTCACATTCAACATTTTTTGTCCCATCCTTCTATTTTCTTTTGGAACAGAAGCTATAGTTATTATCCTGTTAGGGATATATGTGAATTTGGATTGCAGTGTCCAATAGATCCATATTAATCACCGAAAAGCTCTTGAATTCATTTGACTTGAGAACTCTTAATGGATGCAGTATTACTTCCATCATTAAGCAATCATGGCCTTAGCAAAGGTGCAGTGGCTGGAATTATACTCGGATCTATCTCCTGTGCCATTGTCATAGTTATGAGCCTTCTGCTTTTCTTTCAGAAAATTCGTCAAAGGTCGCAAGCCAAAGTTGTCAAAGATCAATCACGTGAGCTTTCTTTTCCCATTCATGGCTATATTTCTTACATTTATGGTTGCTACTCTTCCTTAGGGGATTGTCACTCTCTGTAAACTGAATTAAGAATCTTAAACCATAAAATGGCCGTCTGGTTAATTTTTAAAGATAAGTCAAAGGCACCATCACAGATGTGCTTAAAATGGCAAGAGCAGAAAAAAATTTTGGGATCTTCCCAAGTTGACTTCTCAACTTCTGGTAGCAAAGGTAAACTACAAATAGAATACACTAAAACGGTACGCTGTTAAATCACTACTCAGACATTTGCTAAGCTGACCACTAATTGTCATAATAATACTTTTTGAATTGAAGTTTTAAGTTCAGATGCTCCCTATTTTAGCTAACCACTAATTTTTTCATCATTAAACCTCTATCTACTTCTACTGAATTTAAAGGCACACTATGCATGTCCCTGTTTTCTTTGAGTATTAATGTCTCTATATTCCTTTAGAATGGATAAGTAACAGCTTCAAGAATTGTTCACTGGTCATTGCAATCAACTGGGAACATTCAGTTAAATATTGTTCCTTCTGAAGTATCACAGTGACTGAATGTTTTCCTTCTTAGACCAAGATCATCATAGCCTTTTTTGTTCACTTTCTTGCTTATAGAGGAACTTTCTGCATAATTACCTACTTTCGATTTTTCCCTTTGAGGGCCCCCGTTCACCCAAAACATGGAATCAGAGAAAATATATTTAATAAGGTATATAAATGGTATTCATACCCATGTCAGGTTAGCTACGTAGATCCTTGTTTCCTTCTCCATCATAGTCCATTTTCAAAAGTTAGAATGATGGAGTTGAGATCACCGTTTCTACTTATCTTGTTTCATAATGTCTGGGGCTTTGGTTGCCCACTTGCCCTATTGAGCACCATCCTTGAATGTCAAGTCATAACAGTTAGTTCCCAAGTAATATATCTTCAATGAGCCTCATATGTATGATATGGTATATCTTCCTTGTATAACAGCACCCATGTTTTCATTTTTTCTCTATCTCTTCTTCTTCTAGAGCAACTACTTTGACATACTACTCTTACCTACACTTCCTTTTGCCATCTTGATCTGTCATCTCTAGGCAGTCTTACGCGTCTCTCAATTGATAATTTGCATCATTATGCATAAAATTTTGTGGTAAACCATTTCTCTTTATTCTGAATCAAGTAGCACATGTGAATTGACATCAGTGAGTTCCAACAGGGTACTTCCCTTTACGGTAAGGGCTGTAAGATAATAGATGGACGATAAGGAGTGGTAGTGAAGAAGTGAAGTATGTTCACAATTGTTGCATGCATGTAGAGCTCACTATTGCAATTCATATTGAACTAACTGTCACATGTTTCAGGTTCTTTGGCAGTTCCAAAAGTTTCCATGAAAATGGACGGAGTGAAGCCATTCAGTTTTGCGGAATTGCAAATGGCAACGAGCGGTTTCAAGATTACTACTCAAATTGGCCAAGGAGGGTATGGAAAAGTCTATAAAGGAACTTTAGCAGATGGTGTGGTTGTGGCTATAAAGCGTGCACAACAAGGTTCTTTACAGGGTGACAAAGAGTTTTATACGGAGATTGAAATGCTGTCACGCTTACATCATCGTAATTTGGTATCACTAGTTGGGTATTGTGATGAAAAAGATGAACAGGTATGCTGCATGTCGAGTTATATCTAAAGATTTAGTGCTCGTCCTTTACACTATGTTCTGAACCTCTGATGCTTTGCAGATGTTAGTTTACGAGTTCATGCCTAATGGCTCATTGCATGACCTCCTTTCTGGTAATTACATTAGTGTACTATACATTTATTTGCATTGATTATTCATGCTTGTTTATTATTTATTCCTTTCACCTTAATTCTTTAAACCTGTTGATTTACATATAAGAGGAAGGTGCTGAAAGAAAAGTCATCTAAAAAAGATCATAAAAGACTTCAATTGGCAATTACATCTTATATCATTGAATCTATCCATTCATTTGCTTAATCTTGTTTCAGTTGAATTTTCTGATATAATGTGATATTTTTCAAAGCCCCTTCTAACTCGCAGTACTACTATTCACCTTATTCTTCTTCTACTGTATTATAAGCTATTTGTCTCGTGCAACAACTAGCTAGCTGCATTTTAGCTATACAGAGATGAATTTTTCTAGTTCTGCTTCTATCAGTATGTGTGCTCCTGTGTAATCCTGAGTTCGGATTTGCCAGAAAGACTTGTTCCAAGAGTGATTAGCACTCAATAGTGACAAGTTTTCTTCAAATCCTTAGCTGCTTGTAGCATCCATCATATTAGTTTTAGACTGGAAAGATGTTGATGAAAGAAATGGGCAATCTCTTTTCCTCTGAACCAGAATAAATTATATGGGAGAATAGTTCTATGTAGTAACTTAATAACATCCCTTCTTTTCCTTTAATATGCCAGCCAAATACACAGGACCTTTAAATTTCGCAACAAGGTTGCATGTGGCCTTAGGTGCAGCCAGGGGCATTCTTTACCTCCATACTGAAGCTGATCCACCAATCATTCACCGTGATATCAAGGCAAATAACATACTTTTGGACTCCAAATGGACTGCCAAAGTATCTGATTTTGGAATCTCAAGACTCGCACCAGTATCAGATGCAAAAGGAGTTGCAACTGCACATGTATCCACCAACGTTAAAGGAACACCAGTAAGATGAACTCTTGAGTGCAAGAGTGGATTTCTTAATTTTTGAAGCACATAATTCAGACGAGGATTCTAGTATGTTATGCTTAAGGGCAATAATTACAAAATTATACTTCCAAAGTATATAGTTTTCTTGTCAAATTCTTCTTCATCAAGCAGAGACACAAAAAATAATAGGTGATGGTATTATAGTTATTTGTGTTGGAGACTGGGCCATGTAAGGCAACTAGCAGAAAATTATATGTGATATATAGTTGATGTTAGATTCCACCAAGATGCATTTAACGCCTAAGTTTTTTCATTTCTCTGCCATGCTTCGACTTGCAGGGGTATGTGGATCCAGAATATTTCTTGACCCACAAGTTAACAGAGAAAAGTGATGTTTATAGCCTTGGAATTGTATTTCTGGAGCTCTTAACAGGAATGCAGCCAATATCTCATGGAAAAAACATTGTGAGAGAGGTACCTCTTCCGTTACCAGTCGCTTTCTTTATGCTATTATGTTGACAACAATGTTACTTTTGGCAAATATCAGACGCAGCATGCAAATATGAACTTACAATCCTTATCAGGTGAACACAGCGTGCCAATCTGGGATGATGTTTTCCATCATAGACAGGAGCATGGGAGTGTACCCTTCCGACAGTGTCAAGAAATTCATGGCTTTAGCTCTCAGGTGCTCTTTGGATGAGACCAATGATAGGCCTTCCATGTTGGAAGTTGTCAGGGAGCTGGAAAATATATCATCAATGGTCCCCGAATATGACCACACAGTTTTGGATATGTCGAGCTCTGGAACCTCAGTTGCATCAGCTCCATCCTCATCTGTCTATGATAGGAGGAGCACTTACCTTACCATAGATCTCCCTGGAACTGACCTTGTTAGTGGTGTCATCCCTACCATGAGGCCCCGTTGATGATCCGACCAAATTTGCCGTCTGTGATTTTACTAGTACTTGATTGGAACCACTGTGTAAAATAAAATAGCCCCCTCGTTTTGAATGATGTGTTGTTTGCATTTGATGGCATGAATTGATTTAAATGTTAAAAGTAGAGAGAAAAATAATAAAGGAGTAAATATTGTTTCTTGATTACCTCTGAACCATCAAACTTAAGCAGCCCATTAGACAATTCACACCTGCCCCTTTTAATCTGCTTAGAGGGAAACAGATGATTAGGATAAAATGTAAAAACTCCTGTGTTTTAAAAAGTTTGCAAAAAAAAAATCTCATGTTATGAGAATAGATTAAAAATCCTCTTGTGTTTTGTAAAACTCAGCAACAAACACCTCTTTCGGTAGTAATTAACGGAAGGTGCATTACACGCGTTTTTTGAGCATGTGGGGATATTTTTTACTTCTTTTTAGGTGTTTTTTTTACTAAAATACCCTTTTTTTGTTTTATTTTTGTATTATTTTATAATTTAAATTAAAAAATATTAAATTATATTTGATTGATTTAATATTAAATATTAAAATAAATTATATTTAATTGAAATAATTTTATAATTTTTAATTGTTAAATCTAATTTTTTAATTAATTAAAATAAATATTTAATTATAATAATTATTATTATAATTATTCTTAATTAGTAAAAATATTTAATTATTATAATTATTTAAAATATTCTCAATTTAACTAAAACATATTTTAATAATATAACTAAAATTAATTAAAAAATTAAAAAAGCAATTTTTGCCTCTTTTTTGCCGGAAACTTGTTTCTAAATTTTTAGCACCATCTGGATGAGTTTCCGACAGCTAATGGTACCATTTGAATCTTCTCTTCAAGACCAACATTTTCATACCTTCAATTTGAGTTTTCGTCAATCGAAAAGATTGGGCTCAAGCCACAACCGCCAAACATGTTTGTCATCGATTCATCGTCATCCAGTCAAATCTCGGTCTCAGACCACCACCATCAGACTCGCCTCTTCAAGACGATTCTAACGAGACCAGCCTCACCCAATTTGGTAAAGAATTTATGGAGATAGAATAATTTCAAGAACTGAACTGCCGTGACGGAGATGGTGGTGGGGTGGGGTACTAAGCTTTTTTTTTTTTAATATACAAAAATAATATATTTTTAAAATTTTAAATTATTTATATATAATATAAGTTAAATAATTTGTTGAATCTAGACCTTTTATTTTTTTAAAATCTAACGATTGAAATTAATGGTAAGATCTAATGATTTGATCAAAGAATATTCAACGATCATTAAAATAAGAAATAATATATATTAAGTAAGGGTATGACGATCATTTTCTAAAAAATTAACACCATTAGTTGAGTTTAACGAAAATGGAGCAATTGAGCTAAATTTTGCTAAGGGACTTTTAACCTATTCTCATAATAGAAAAAAAAAAATTACAGACTTTTTAAAACACACAAGGGTTTTATGCATTTAATCCCAGATGATTAACATCTGATGCGGCATTATTAGTTCTTTTGTGAGGCAGAATTGCCATATCAATGAAATTTTAAGTATCAACTGAGAAGTATTATTGATGCAATTTTTTCTGTCCCTGAACTGCCTTTGGTTCAGACCTTGTTAGTTGTTCGGATCAAGTAACTCGAATAATTCACACGGCGACAGGAAGAATTTGATGTAGACATAGATACATTTGAATCAACCTTTGTGTTGGGAAACACTGCCCCCACCGCTGGCAAAAAGGTAGTCAGAACTGGGACCCTAGTCATCAACCAGCACCTACTAAACTCCAAGCTACATAACATGCAAAACAATGAGCCATCAGCAAGATTTCGCAACATTCTCATATCCTATCTTAAACCATCAGCTACAGTGTTTTCCATATACATTCAAATACAATAAATATTTACGAGCATTTCGATTAACGTATGAGGGCCAAAGAGCCCATTGCTGACGACAAAAAAGTAGCAGTTAACTTAAAGGTGCAGCATTCGTATCTTCAACGTCCTGATGCTTCAGAACCTTCAAACAAAAATCTCAGATCTTCCACTGTGAGGCGAGTAGCATGGCCACCACTTTGATCTTCACCAAAAGCCGATGCAACCATTTTTCTCTTTTCTTCCTGAAGAAATATTAAGCAGTTAAATAACTAAATTTAGAAAGATGTTGCGACTCGTGAACCCAAAAGGTAGCAAGAAAAAAGGTTAAGGAACAGCTTCCTAGTGCAAATAACAAAGTTTCACTGGATCTCGTTGCATTACACTAGACTGTTATAAGAAATACTACCACTTGCAGCCAAGGAACTCCAAGTACAACCCGTACAAGGCACACTCCCAAGGCTAGGCCCAGGATTTGCTTCAACACATACAAACAGTAAATATTTGCCTCAAAACAGGGAAACGCATTAATCTCTTTAAGCATTTTCTGTATGAATAAGACTACATTAAAAGACAATTAGTTTCATTAATGATTTTCAATGTGACAATGTTATCCACATGCAGCGGATGTGCTTTTACCTGGTACTAGTGCAAAATAGAAGATAGGGGATCAATAATCAAGCTCAAACGTAGCTTTATGCTTGAGGAGTCTCGACAATAAGTGGATACTAAAAATTCGACTTATGACTAAGAGAGACTAATGATATGATGAAGTAGATGGTTAAAGAGGAACATGCCACAGACTAGGATGATCCACGGCACGTGAATACAGGAACAATTAGGTGACTATGGTTATAAGAGTTAATTCTCCAAAATCATGCATAATAGCTGCATAATGTAAAGCAACCACAAAGCCTCGACCTAATACATGAACAAAAGTGAAACACCAGAGAGTAGAAGATCACATGGCAGGACCTGAAGAGCTAAGATGCGATCTTCAACTGTATCCTTGATGGTTAACCTTGATACAGTAACCGGACGTGTTTGTCCTATTCTATGAGCTCGATCAACAGCCTGGTCTTCTGTGGTGGGATTCCACCAAAGATCCAAAAGGATTACACGGCAAGCGGCAACCATATTCAGGCCCAGATTTCCAGCTTTTAGGGACATTAACATGACATCCACCTGCAATACATAATTAGATCAAAAGAGGGAAAAGAGTTGAATAGGGCCCCCTAAGAAATTCTCCCGCCACAACTAGAAGACTAAAAGACAAGACAGGCAAGCACTATGTGAGAATTGAAGGAACTACAGCAGCGATCATAAGAGTATCTTAAGAATAAACATTTTAGTGGATCAACTTCATACCATCTTAGTGATATGTGAAACTAATAGTTGAAAAATTTTCATGAAAGGATGTGGTTAATTTCATAACTTCTTCTGCAGAGGAATAATGGCATGTATAAATGTGAATGAATATTAAACACTCTCTTTGAAACAAATTTTAGAAGGGGAATGTGAGACTTAATTATTTCCACAGAAGCAAACCAACAGCAAGACATTCATTGGAGCGTGACAAAAGAACCTGCATATGGTAAGACAATAGATAACCTCAACAATAAAGGTAACACGAAGTATACTGGTTTACCCAAGCAAACAAAGTGCCTGGTATCACGAAAAAGGTTCATCAGCAAAATAACTAATAGCAGTCAACTTTCTTCCTTGCTTAAACCGTTCAAATTCTGGCTGCTAGCCATTGCATTGGACATCAAAATTTTCCTATAGTGATGCAACTCAAAGAAACAGGCCAAGGCTCAAAGATTAATGCTAGGAAGTATAATCAGATGCTATATTTAGAGTCTTCTGAGTTTATCATTTTTGCCTATTTAATATTAATACATGTATGCCTCTAACCACAAAAGGAGCAAAAGCTTTGATTGATTGTCCACCACATGGAGACATTCCATAAGGAAGAAAAAGATTGTAACATAATACCAAGAACTATATCTTCAAACCCATGCAATCGAGAATCTGAAACACAAGAATTACAAGGAAAGAGGTTGGAAAATGCCAGAAAACCAACCCAATGGATTACTCCAACTAGCAAGAAAATCATAAACATGGACCAAGTTCCAACCTCAGGATCAGTGTTAAACTCTTTGACAGCCTTGTCTCGAGCAGCAATTGACATAGTACCATCAAGCCTCCGGTAATTGATACATGAATTCTTCAGTGACATTTCCACTAAGTCCAACATGCTTGTCCATTGGGAAAAAACAATAGCCTTTTCACGTCCTCTACTCTCCGATTCCAAGCAAAGACCACTTGGAGATGAAGCATCGCCATCATATCTGACCAAATCATATAACTCTGAATCCCGACTTTTTGATATGCAATTTGACTTGAGAATTTCAAGAGCAGACTTGATTTTTGAAGATATATAATTCCTCTGTAGAACTATAGATTTCTCACTATCATATGAAACAGGGGTATCACCATCAATATCATCAGATATGCATCTCCTTAAGGTAGATCTGGAATATACAACATCAGCACCAAGTTGTTCTTTGCATTCAGGGGCAGGACAAGTATTATCTTCCCCTGTCAAATAATCTGAGACACACTGATAACAGAAAACATGTCCGCACATTGTGACAACTGCATTTTCAGGAGGATCCTACGCAAGTAAATCATTTAAAAACTACATCAGATTCTAGTACATGACAATTCTCTAAATTAAAAATACTATGAGAGCTACAATTAAAAAATTCAACCTGAAATTTACTTTTTATATGATCCAAAATCTAACGTGCCGATTGTAATTAATATCAAATTGGCCACCTCTAGTCTTATAAGGACAAAATCCCTCCCCTCACATGCGTTCTCACTAGCACTAATAAAAAAATCTTCATGTTGGATATGTTAGAAATCATTATATCAAGAGAATGCTTTAACCCCATGCCACGCTCTCAAGCTTGGTCTTAGTTATCTAAGTGTCTTTCAAGATTCCTTTCAAACCAGTAACAGACAGCAGACCAATATAAAGGAGCACTTCCTGGAGGTGCACAGGCGAAGAAGTTCAAACACTGACAAATTCACTGCAAGTGAAGTACAAAAAATGGAAATTGAGCAATGGGAAGTCCTAGAAAGTGGGAGACGTACTCTGCACACAAGACATATGGCCAACGAAGTTTCCAATTGTTTCAATAAATTAACGAGCAATTCCTTGGGGAGCATCTTGGCCATCTCAGAGGAAACTTTTCCGACAGGGTCAGAGCCAAACCCTTTGACAAGCAACGGATGGTCACAAGCTTGACGAAGACGCAGCAGTAGCAATAGAATATTTGCATAATTTTGGTTGACTGTACCAGCAGCAGCATAAGCCTGCAAAGTAACTTCTTTAAATCCAAGGTTTTTCAAAAATAAGCAAAACCAGATATCAGATACCTTAAAAATATTCTGATGCACTCCTCCACACAGCAAAACTGTGAATGGAAAAGTTGAAAAGACATTGAGTTGCATGCTAATGCATATTGTTCGAGACAAATGTTCTCAATATTTAGTTATCAAGGAATGTTAAAGGCACATTATGCTTTTCTTATAGGATAACATCATCATTCTGTATAGGTGATCAGGAATCTGTCAATCTAGCAAAAAGGGGATACTTTCCTTGCAACTGGTACACGATCATAAAACTTGGCTAACCTAAGAGCATCTGTAACATTTTCATGTAGACCAACCACTTGAAATTGATGCCAATCAAAAATAATCTTAGAAGAGAGTAGCAGAATGTTTTGGACAGCAACTCTAATATGGCTATCCCAGTAACACCATTTCTTTGCTAACTTCAAAGGGAACTTAGTATGTTATAAATGACTCAAGGTAACGTTTTCTTCTCTAAAGTTGCAACATGGTTACCATTTTACACCAGTTACACAAACAATATCAAACACCATATCAGACTTCCGTTGTATCAAAGCAAAAGGTGTAAGATTTTTAACCAGAGGCTAAAACCCTATCTTGGCAGTTGCAATATCAACTTGATCTGGTAGGTGTTAGAAATGCACTTCTTTCACATGCAAAGAAGTCAATAGAGACTATTAAAACCTCGATGCAACTGTTACAAAATCCTGCAGCAGGGAGCAAATTGGATGCAAAATTAAGATATTAGAAAAAATAACATCACACCTAAAGAGGACAGAACAATACAAACAGCTGATTTTTGACCTCATTGTCAGGCACAACTGCCAACATTAGCAGTAGCAACACTCATGCTATTGGCACACAGTAAATATGGGATATAGATAGGAGATACATACACACATGGGAGACAGACCTTGAATTGTTTGCGTGAATCTGCCTCAAGTTTGTTATAGAAAGTCCGCTCTTCTAAAGAGAAGTCCACCCTTGTCAAATGTATTTTCTTGGGAGGCAGGGTGATTATAGGCTCACCGTCAATCAATGTACCTAAGTAACAAATAGTAAAAGATCATCACCATTTTCCAATACATGATTCTGGAAAGGTTATGAATCCAAATCAACTGTCACCATCCAGGCACGTAAGTTAATCAGAAAAGAGAAATGAGGACGAGTTAACCATGTTTATTAGAAAAAAAGACAACCAAGGTCGAAAAAGTTGCAAAATATAACAGTAGAGAAGTAATTTGCCAAAAACCAAGCAACAAAAAACACCTGCATGGCAAAAGATTTTAATGTGAGGAAATAAATTTCAGCATGAATCCATTAGGAATCACTGAATCTTTCACCAGGGTTACACCCAATATTTGTCAGGAAGTCATAGACAGCATCAAGAAAGAAGAGAAGTTCAAATCACTAGCAATATGCAATTGGCAGCATGCAGAACTTTAAACATAAAAGATCTCAAGGGTCTAGAAGGAGCAAAATCCAAGATTTATGGTCCATGATTTTGTCATTTTTGCATGTATGTTCCCAAAACTTATTCTCTAATCCAGTAAAGAATTAATAGAAGATAAGTAAATCATTTCATATTATCAGCTGTCCTTCTGCAACACATCATAAGTGGTATGCAGTTTTCCACTAAGTAATGTGATATGACATTTTCACATTTAACCATACTATCTGCAGTAAATGATTGAACAACATACATAATCACCTTTTGTTCGGCGCAACATGATATTCCTTAAGACAACTTGAAGCTTCTTGTAACCTTTAACTGAGTCTCTAGATATTAGGGCCTTGATAGAGGAGCCAAATGTTTTGTACTTATCATATGGATCATATCTCAAAAATCTAAAGTAGCTGAATAATTCATCTACAGAATTTTGTATGGGTGTTCCAGATAAGCACCATCTTCGTTTTGCTCTAAGGCTGCAGCAAGCTCTGGCCACTTGAGTTCTGTGATTTTTTATTGTTTGAGATTCATCCAAAACAACCCTAGACCATTTTACCCTTGCCAATGTACCAGAATTGCTATCAAAAGCAGACATATCAATTTCTTTTTTACCCTTCTTGGATTTCTTATTAGCTGACTTTTTTTGTTTTTTCTCCATGGAAAATGCAGAAGATAATCCATATCTCTCTCCATCTTTTTGTTCGTCATCATCCTCCTCAACCAAAGGTTGCTTCGGAACTTCATTTGTCACAATAGCATATGTTGTTAAAACTGCATCATATTTCGCCAATGCAACAGGATCCTTAGTCCTATTGCCTCCGTGATAAATTAGGACAGAAAGTCGAGCTCTGTCAGTAACTTTCTCATCCAGCTCCCGAGCCCACTGGCGAAGAACACTAGCTGGACAGACAATCAATGTACCTGCTGTTGGCCTCCTGCTGTGGAATCCCTTAATTGTATTACTCGCTTGTGGAAGTATTGTAAAATCATCAGATTCTTTAAACTGGTTTGCATCATCAAGTGCAACACAAGCACTAGTAGCATCATCATCATCCAAGTTCAAGGCTTCAGTTCTGGTATTACATGAGTCCTTGGGTTTAGATTTTGCCTCCAGAGCCTTTTGCATCTGTATGAGGGCAATCATTGACACTGTCTTACCAAGGCCCTGCAGTATGGAAAATTATAAAGTAGATCGATGTCCAGCCAAATGTCCGAAATAGTGGAAGTTGTGCAGGAGATTGAAGGAAAAAAAAGATTAATTGAATCACTAGTTGCTGACCTGGTCATCAGCCAGAATTCCCCCTAAACATAAACCAGACGATTCCTTACTAAGCATCCATGCCAAAGCAATTTTCTGAAAAGTAAGAAGGTCAATGCTTAAAACCACAAGCACCTGATGCAGTTAAAGGATGACTAACATAAGCAAACAAGGACCTGGTGCCTAAGAAGAGAAACTGACAAGAGTCCATCAGGTAAAGCAGCTTCAACTTTAGGCTGGTGAAGATCCTGCAGGAAAAATACATCACCTTCAAATGTAACTCATTCGTGGATTCATTAATTAAACAGTAGCAGGTCTGAGCAGTTCCAAGAAATGGAAAGAAACAAGAGGAAAAGGAAACCAAGACCAGTGATACAGGTCAAAGAAAATGCAAAAGGTAAACTCAGATGTAACTAACAATACCTGCACAGCAGCTTGAAAAACAAATCTCTCATCAGCTCCTGCAGGCCTTTCTTCAGCTACTCCAGTATGGTGGAATGTATCATTTGAACCAACAAATGGGGTAGCTGAAGAATGTTTTCCAGGCATCAAAGATGGAGGTAATAGCCGATTTCCCTTTCTCTCATACAATGATGAATCATTCCCACCGCCCCACATAAAATCTTCTTTCATTGAGTTCCTTCCATTAGAAGGACTAGACCAAGTTGCTGAGTGGTAAGATTTTCCATACGTTTCACGAATTTCACTTGCACCAACATTTTCGACTAGATTGTTTGATCGCATGCTAGACGTAGAAGGCTGAAGGGATGCAGGAAGGGCTCTCTTCATAGGTTGATGAGAAGAATGTATTTCATGACTTGTACCAAGTCCACGAGGATTACTTGAACTATTTTTTTGTTTAACATTTCCATCCATCCACGAACTTGCAGCCCCAACAGTCTCAGCAGTATTCAATCGCTTATGTGGTCTTGATGGCATTTCATCATAAACAATCTGCCTCTTCGAGGAAGAAGGGTCTTTACGAGAAAGACCATTATAACCTGCAAATTGCACCATAGCTATCTGATCTATAACATCAATTCCATCACAATGATAAAGCCAGTGATATCCACTAATGCTGGCATTACCTGTCAAATTAGAATGAGCTGAAGATGCCCAAGATGGAAGAATCCTGGAATTGATAGAAGAGGCAGTATCCCTCACTGGAGACTCATCTCTGTAATTGTCTATTTCCCGTAAATCTGAATCACTGTCTGTTGAACTGATATCTATAGGATCTACTGAAGCCATTGCAGCAAGAGAATGATTACTAGGTGCATTTACCAACAACTCAGAAGAGTAAACAAATGCGGAACTGACCTGCAGTTCAGATCAACACATCACAATGGGATAAACAGGGCATTGACATGCATGCCACAAACATCTGGAAGAAACAATTTTCTCTTACCACGCATGAAAAACGCCTTAAATAATCAAGTATCCCACCAAATATTGAGTGTCCCCGGCTGAACTTTAATATACTATCCACATGGTCAGGCATCTAAAGACATGAAATGGCCAGCATGGTAGGAAAACATAGGCAAGGGAGAATAATCTCAAGGGCATTGATTAGACGCCACACACTCCTACCTGAAGATTCAATAAGAAGACAAACCAGAGCAACCCATGACAAAATTGAGTACAAATAGAGAAGAAGAAAACGGATTAGAAAATAAATAACCAAAAGGAGGATGCCAATGTACATGCATGAATGAGAAGAAAAAGTGAAAAGGCACCATCTTGAAGGAAAAATTCCAATACTCAAGAGTCAAAGAAAATTTTCAAGTTTAGTAATTTTAATTACACTGAAGTACGCACACCATACAAGAAACCTCCCCAAAATATATTTCTTTGTTTGCTAATAATGTCATGTGCTTCAACGGAACCGGGAAACAAAAACGGCAAGAAATATCTGAAGTTACAATTCAGTATGAAAAACAAATAGAAAGACAGAAAAGAAGTGGTGCATGTGAGTGTTGCGAGAAAAAATGGCAAGGGGGGAGGAGAAATTCTCACTAACCTAGTATGAGATTCGGAGAGAGATGGTTGAAATTGAAAGGGGAGTGGGAAGAGTGCAGCGTATCTTATGGTCTTCTTGGGGTTGACCAACACACACAGGAGCCCTAATCGGAAAGGAAGTGAAGTGGGACAGAAATCTTGGAAGTCATCACAGAGAAAGAGAGAGGAGAGAGGAGTGAGGAGTGAGGAGGAGAGGGCTACAGCCTACAAACAGCCATTCGCTCGCTTCTTTGCTTCCGTTCCCCCACTTACTTTGAAGCTCAGAAATCAGAAAGAATACAGCTGCCTTCTCTAAACTATTTTTGAAACGTAAAACATAAATTATTTTTTTTTAGTGTAACCGTAACGGATCTAATATTATTTATGAATAAATTGATTATAATCATTAATATCATATTTATATTTTATAACAATAGATAACTATAGTAATCATATCAACTACTATTAAAATAAAATGATACTTCGTATTAAAGTAGTTCAAGACATATTTTTATACTAGAATAATCTTAAAGTCATGGGCATGAACTACACCTCATTTGCAATTCGAAATATGGAAAACGCAGTTGCAATTAAACCATAAAAGCAATTTTTATAAATTAGTATTAATAATTGTTGCATCATTTATGCCTATCATCACTACTTAATTAATTGTACAATTGCACAATTGATTTTGGGTCCATAAATTACTCAACGATTCATTCATCTCCTATATAAACCAAATCTGGGTCTCAGAACATATATATAATTGTTTTGCCTTGCCTTGCCTTGAGCTATGTCTGATATGTGCGTCTTGTCTTTTTCCATCAACTCAATAGAACCTCGCTTTTCCATGACACCAGTATAATATCAGGAAAACTTGCAACATTGTTGGAAACTTGGTTACCAATCTGCAACTTAGATCAATCAATATCATCTTTTTTTAACTTCAAATGACTGCCATCTTATAACAATCCAAATGGGACGTTGAATGTGACTTTTCACCAAGTTTTCTGCATTTGATTGAGTAATAAGTATATTGGCCATAGATAAACGATAACACTAGAACTAACATGACATGCAGTGCTTGTGTGATCAAAATACATCATCCCCTTCATTCTTACATCAACAATAACAATAACCACCATGGTATTTCCTAAGAACAGCTTCAATTTCTACTGCAACCGCATCAAGACATAGATAGTATCATCTATCAATATATCACACCAATTCTCTGTCTTTATCCATTTGATCCATTTATGCATAACAAGAGAATGAAACATGAGACCTCCATATTACATTTACGACTAATATTGTCTCCAACCATCATACAAGTAGTCCCAACATCGCTTGTAGGACACAGATCAGTCATTCGTTTCTAAACTCAGTCTATTAACAATTTCTTTCTTCCTTCCTTCCTTTTTTTTCTTTTTAAGAAACAAAACCAAAACTTGCATATTTATGGTAGAATAATCATAAAGCATAACCTCTGATTTAGCCCAAAACCTGTTATTGAATACTAGCACTTCACCCCATATTCGATCAATAATGTCTACATCAAACTAAACTATGCCAAACTACGATACCAATACAAGGTGGGTGGAGCATTAAACAGCCACTTGATAGTACAGACAAGCTCCAAAGTATGATGTACTCGGAGGAGGACAATACAGGCTGCAGCTATCTGCAGATCCAGTTTTTGCCTTTAAATCATTTTCATCGACCAACCATATGGCAAATACAAAACATTTCCACCATTGAAGAAATACAATGTACAAAATCTGACTTCTCAATGCTACTCTGTACCAATAATAGCACATACCACACTATAATTACTAACACAAGAATCAATCCAATGAACAAGTTTTCAACAACATACATCGCCAAAGCCTACTTTAACCCAACTATATAAGAACCACCATTTTCTTTCTTTTTTTGCTTTTTCTCTTTCTGGACCTCCCATCTGTTTCTGTATTTTGTTCAACAAATTAAGAAACAAACAGAACCCAACCCAAAAACGCCCACCGCAAAGCCCTTGTTTACCTATTTGTTATATTACCAACTAGGCAGGTATTGCGGATACGATGAGTTTTCAAAGGTATACCCATGTATGATGCTGTCAATTACAGAACAGTAGAAAATTCTTCAAACAGCTCATGAATTTAATATCTCAACGTCCTGTTTTTGCCCGTTTCATTCCACTGGTATTGAAAGGTGAGACACTGCCACTAGGTCCAGGGCTCTCTTCTCTAAAATTTGAGTTTAGCATGGCTAGCTCGCGTAATTGCTGCCGCTTTATAAAGTCCTGCGACTCGTCCTGTAGAATATCAAAATAGGAACATGAAAGTTCCACTTAGTAACTCTGAGCATTCACAAGGTGTTTCAATCTTCTAATTCGAGTATGGTTAAGGTTAATACTAGTGAATGGTTTAACAATCAATTTTGCAGGGATTCATGAGTTGCTCATCCAGAAAAAACAATGAGACTTTTTCAAGAATCGACAGAACTTTCCAACGTTTTCCAATTTACACTGAACTTTGATCTAATGAAAATGCAGCTGGTTAAACCCTAGCATGTTTAGTACGGCTAAGAATCTTGTCATTTCAGTCACTTTTAAAGTTGAAGTTGCCAAAAACAAAGAATGTAACAGATTTAAAAGTGAGTAAATACTTTATTTCTTCAAAAGAGGGAGTAAAGGATTGTTCTGATATGCATACCACTGGCTTCAGCAATTCTTCAATGATTTCCTGTGCTTGCCTCAGTCTGATATCAACAATGTTGGCTGGTAAATCAGCCTCAATTAGGATATGGAGTGGCTCACTAAGGTGCTCATAGCCTGGTCGTCCTCGTAGCTTCTCTTCCTGCAAATTGACACAAGAGAAGAATTAAAATTTGCTTAGATGACAAAAATGAATAATGTCAGTTGGCAGTAATCATAAGTTCCAGCATCTAACTTGTGCAGTTGCATACCAATGTCATAGTTGCTGTATGACGAGACACTAAAATTTACCATAGAAATCATTTACCAATAAAGAACGATAACATTACCTTATCAGGGTCCTTTATTGAACCTTTTCCTCTAATATAGACACGGCATCCTGTAGTGGCTTCCACTCGTTTCAATGAATTTCCTCTAGGGCCCAAAAGTCGTCCAACAAAATTGAACTATGAAGCCAGAAAGTTCGTATCAGGATGTAAGTTAAGGGGAAAAGTTAAGCCTGTATCTATGGAAAATGAGAATAAACTATCAAACAAAGGCAGCAGAAAGGAAGATTGATCAATAATCTTACATTAGGATAGTTGTCCACAGGAATTTCTAGGCGCAAAATCCTTTTAACGGTGTAAGAACTGGGACTTGCAGGTGCTCCTTGCCAGTCCATCGTCATTCCAGGAGGCCCACTCAATCTCTGCCGTGTAATCAAAAAGTTGAGTGAATATCCTTATTTTTGAAAGAAAACAGTAAAAGAAACACACAGAATCAGAAATATGGCCCGTGTAAGAATCCTGAATTGCACGATAGAGGACAAGTTGGACTCCACCAAGCAAGCGAAAGAAAATAAGGAACACCCAATTTGTTGCTTTCCCACAATAGGGCAAAGGGAATCCACTGAGGCCAACTACCACATCACTGAAACAAGGTTCAAGTACAATACAATTTATCATAGCTAATGAGAATGAACACAAAACAAGCAAATCTGTTATTGTTCAATACCAGAAGACAAGCCATTCAAACAATATCAAAAGGGCGTAGGTGTGGAGCGCGGCAGCAATGCCACAGCCCCCTCTTCCGCTTTATCTCCACAGAAAACAAACTACACTAATAGATCATTATGCTCACCCCTCTGATTTAGTCTCCAAGCAAAGTTAATGAACATAGGTTATGCTCACAGCAAAACAGGACCGAGATGTTTGCTACTCACCCAAAATCAGACTACACGAATGACTGAATTTTACTTTCATCGATAAATTTAAGAAGATGGTATAAAAAAATTAAAAAATCACATTGAAACATATGTAACTAAAACTATGTTTCAGTTTCTCTTATCAAGATTAAATTTGTTTTTGAGCAAATGCCTTCTATAGTTGATAATTGAGCCAAGCTTGCACAAACTTTAAGTAAGACAAGGTGAGTTGGTTTGAACATCTTCATATACTTTTAACATATGTCATCATCTTTGGGCATACTATGTTGAGCTCAAGTTGAACCTCAGAACTTATCAAGCAAGAAAAAAATGCTCAAACGTGTTTGTTAATAATAACTAACCAAGTTAAAACAAGCTATAAAGTGGTCCCGTACCTAAGTAGCTTGACATGCATTCAGCCTTAAGCCTATGCAAAGTACTGAAATTTTTACACAACCAGAATATAGTGAAGCTCAAGATAATCATAAAGAACATTATATGTGCAATTCTTGTCTCAATATTTTTATGACTTTTGCCTGGTGAAAACAAAAGGGGCACGTTTTAGTTTTTCCAATACTCATAGACGCACACTAGCTTTCTGTGAACAAGTCACAATATGGCATCCTAAGAATTAGGTTAAGGCACTGCAATTTTAAGTCCCTAGTCATTGCTTTCTATCCCATCCTTGGACTTATATTCTTCACAACTGAAACTTAAAGAAATTTTCCCATGATCAAGTTGCAACCTAAGATAAATGGAATAAAGCTGGTGGAACTTTAACTCCATCACAGGACATAATCCTGGCGCCTCCTTGTCTCAAATACAAAGCGACCAGCAAGGTTAAAGTGCCAAATAACGCATGCTACAAGTACTAGGCGTGGGCTAGACATTGTGCTAGGGTCCAGAACAAGTAAGAAGAAAAGAAAAGAACAGATTTTTTATTTTCCAAAGCGCTATAAATCAAATAATCTATGTTCAAAGTCAACTACCATGCTGATTTGGTCCTGTTTTGACACTGCAGCAGCAAGATTGGAGATTGCTAATATCCCTTACATAGGAACATTGATCTGCTGACACATACTCATACAAATATGCAAACATACTAACACTCTAAGCGGCCTACAGAAACATAAAAGGTAAACAGTTGTTATTGCAATTTGCAGTTTATTGAGGTAGAGTGCTACCTCATACTGTATATTTGCAAGGGAAAGATTATATAAACCATATTCTGGTAGATGATAATGAAGGGGCAAAAAAGGATAACCTCCTGCGGAAGTCCATTCCAGCCGGTTAATCCTGTCCCAGCAACATTTGATAAAAGATTTGACGAAGCCATCGGGCTGGGACTTCTATGCCTTAGTCTTTCAAGTTCACCAAAGCTTTGATTTGGCATCATCCCAGTGACCCGCAATATCTCTGGTAAGGTCAAACGAGAATGCAATTGTAAGACAGATGATATAGTTAGAAACAAAAGAAAATTGTCAAAAAAACTAAGGATATAAAGTATGATATAATACGTTTAAATCCTAACTAAGAGAATTCCGAAATGCAATGCTCACACAACATAAACGCATCAACAAAAGGACAATTGATGCAACCATTAGTGCATCAAACGAGAATATCTCTGGTAAGGTCAAACAAGAATGCAATTGTAAGACAGATGATATAGTTAGAAACAAAAGAAAATTGTCAAAATAACTAAGGATATAAAGTATGATATAATACGTTTAAATCCTAACTAAGAGAATTCCGAAATGCAATGCTCACACAACATAAACGCATCAACAAAAGGACAATTGATGCAACCATTAGTGCATGGAATTACTCCTTCCATCCAAATTTATAAAGCATATTATAGGTGAGAGATCAAAAGATGTGCAAATTATGCAACTTCACACTTCTACATGATGGAAATGAATTCTTGAATTAAAAAAAAAAAAGAGGAGATTGTCAGATGAGAATTGAAAAGGCGAACGAGTCGTGTAACTTTACATTTGCATGTCATAAGTCAACTCAAATATCGTGCTTGCACTAAGACACATTAAAAATTACTAATGAAATAGAGCACTATTCTAGACACCTTAAATAGCTTCACTATATTACCAATAGAGAAACCTATTTCCCTGAACCTGAGTCTTATAAACAATAAAAAGTGAAACAACATAGTCAAAGATCTTATCCTCTGTGATAACTTAACATCCCTTGGCTCCACAAGAACACCATATGGATGCTTATAGACCCGAACGCATCTCCAGAGCTCCAATAGAAAGGAGAAGGTCTATAAATCAGGTTTGACCACTCGCGATATGGTATGGGCAATGTCACACATTCTGAACACTTGTTCCAACCACTCACATTCACAAGAATCAGAGCTCTGACCATGTAAATAAACTAACATTCATTTTTTGCTAACCCAAAAAAGGTTTTCTTAGCGCTTAGTCAGAAATTTAACAGCATTGTTATATCATATTAAGTAAAACAGAAATTGACACATAAAAGCACAGGAGTTCAATTTAAACTTCTAAAAAAAGTACACTTATACGCAAATGACACACAACATCAAAAGGAACTCTGGGAAACACCACATGGACCCATCCAACTGAGATCTTTTCACAGATAAAAGGATGCCCTGCATAGGTAAAGAAACACGGGCCAGGTAAAAACATAGCAAGCATACTAGTTAATCATGGTCTCCATAGCACAGGTTTCTGCTCAATTTCTGATGGTTTTATGTTTAAATTCCACAGGGGGAGCTCGTGATTCAATCATTGAGAAACAATCTGGGTATAATCCTAAAAGTGTGAACTGGCGAGAACCCGGTGAATCAGTACATGTGTGGTTGCGGCAGATATTTCAGAGCTTGCTAGAAGTGGCAAATGGCATGTTAGTGAGGTAAGAGGCAGTAGGACTCTTTTACAGATCCAAACAGTACATGGAAAAGCAAATAATCACATTCTTGTCTCTTAAAATGCAGTTAAGAAGTGAGAAATTACAGAAAACTTAGATCCAATTGATAGAGTAAGTATGAGAAAGGGAGAGGGCATAGAATAGAACCTTGATTCAAGAGTCTGCTACAGATGGGAAGAACTTGCATGAAAGGGCCAAGTTTTTGATGCTCCGCCAACAGCTCAGACAAGTACTGATTACTAAGATTTGTATAAAAATGAAACAGCAAGAAAAGAGAAACGGAAGATGGATCAAAAATTCCTGTAGTAAGCAGATGAAAGCAAAAGAAAAACAAGAATAATAGGAATAACAGAATGAATCGGGCGAACCTGTCTACATCGGGGGTGCTTCTAATCTGTGGAGAGGCAGCCCTCGCAGGCGAGAAGTTGGGGTTGTAAAGACCCGACATGCCTTATCAACCAAATCTTTTCAGGCTTAGTAACAGTACCACAACTCACAGCTGACACACAAAAAAAAAGGAAGAGAGAAGAGGGGGTGGGGGGCTGGAGAGAGAGAGAGAGACACAAACCTCTACAAAGGGTTTGTGCAAATAAAAGGAAAGAAAGTGTAGAAAGGTCTGAAATTTAGCAGAAAGGAAAAACACAAATGAAAACATCTAATTTATCTATATTTTTAAATTTTAATTAGTATTTTCTTTTTCTTTTAATTTTGTGGAAAAAGAAAACATCATATGCTCCTCAGACTGCGCTGTAAACTGCTGTCAGATGTAATATGAATTGTTGAAAGAAAAAGACAAAAAGTATGTGGAATCATGTTTCGGGTCTGCAATTCAATACATACAGTACCTGCTGTCTTTCTTAGGGGTAGAGGTAGAGGTAGTCAGGTAGAGGTTAACCACCAAAATATGTATTTATATTTTTATATATTATATTATTAAAACAACAACAAGGGGTGGGTAGATCTTCTTTTCTTTCCCTCGGTATAAAATCATATACTCGAATACTCCTATACTATATATTATATAAAGCAAAAAATGTGGTAGTAAATAAGTGAATACTTGTGTCGTGGTTATGACTACTAACGTACATGTATTTTACTCTAATAGGATCATATTATTTGTGGGACATGTTAGTAGCATGTTACGCATCAGTAATTGATCTTAGTAAAATATTGGACAATCCTCCTATGCCATCATTTATATTTATATTGATTATGAATTTAACCATATTTGTTTTTATTTTCGTTTTCTCCATAATTATTCAACAACTCCATTTAAGCGGTTCATTCATTATAAATAGCAAGTTAGTAAATTAAAGAGGCTTTCTACTATTTGAGCAAGGTTTACCATAATTAAGTGAGAAAATTATCTACCTACGTTATCGTATATTTTATATTTAAATGTACATGAAACTTAGTACATCACTATGTAATTCGAGAGAATGGTTTTCAAAAATTATCATGTACACTAATAACCCCATATGCATAACAACCAACTATTCAGTGGACACCCAGAGAAAAAAAATGTGCATTTTTTGGAAAAATAGGTGAAAATTGTAATAGTATAAGAATGAATGAGTGTTGCCACTACTTTTGTGCTTCCAAATATGTAGATTAATCAATGATGCAAATACGCCTACCACCATTGATAGATTATGGATGTGATATACATTTGGAGAGAGAAGTTGTTAATTCATGCTATATTTTTAAATTCCAATATAAGCATTAATGTCACAATTTTAGTCTAATAATACACAGCCTTTGGTAATGGCAGCAATAAAATAAATAGTAAAGAGCAACAAGCCTTTAGTTTTTCATGAATGAATTGCCAGTTGATTAATATTTTTTCTGTTTTCCTTTAAATAAAAAAAATAACAAAGTTGAGAGTGTCAAAAGTATAAATTGTTTTCTTTCATCTGTTTTTGAATAATATATTTATATTGAATTGAGTAAGGCGCAGATGTGATTGTGGGCATAAGCTTTTACATCTTCTCTCCCTTCTCGCGCTCTCGCAAAGAGAAACCAACGGCAAAGGAGGGGGAGAGAGAGAGAGAGAGAGCAAACGCATATTCAACCACACACATCCGCAGCCTCACCGTCCCCCGCCCTCGGACCCAACAATTACGCCGCCCCCTGCCTCCGTGCCTTCAATATTTGTCAGGCTATTCTAATATGCCCTTTCTCCCTTTGACTTTCGTCCCCCCTCCTTCCCCTTTTTCTGCTTAGGGTTCTTTCTCCAAAAATGATTCCCCCGTCTTCCTTTTGAATCCCAAGCCATCATCCACGGATTTTCCATCTCGAAGGTACTTCTTTTTCATCTTTTCTTTTCCATTTCTTTTTTCTGTGGCTATAGTTTGTTCAGAAACTTTAATCTTTATCCTTGGTATTTCTGACTCATCAGCTTTCCCATTCTTGATAGGCTTAGGTTTAGGTTCAGGGCATCCTCTCGAATGGAAGCGTCCGGTGGAAATTCGGACGCTTACAGAAGTTCTTCTTCGAATACTTCTACTCATTCCCGAAGACACGGATTGCATATTTCTGCTTCTAACATTCTTCGATCGCCTTTGTCCACTTTATTAGAATACACCGGAATTCTCAGAACCAGGTCCAATCATTCAGAATCCGACGCTTTATTGAACAATGGATCCCAAATCAGCTATCGAGATCACCACCTTCAGCCGCATCTCAATGACTCTCCACCTCCAGCCCCTGCAAATAGGGGTGGCACTGCAGGAGAGGTCTCAATCAGGATAATTGGTGCCGGCGAACATGAGCATGACAGGGTTGCCACTGTGTTGCACTCAGTACCAGTAGTTGGGCAGCTTAGTGCACAGTCTGAGTCCTTTCCGCAGCCAATTTCGAGGTCAGGGTCTGCAGTTTCTGTATTGTCCTCGTTAGAGAGCCAGGTTGAATTGAGGAGTGATCGAGAGGCAGGAGATGGAGGTGCACACACAACAGATTCAGGTGGTGATACAGACGCTGCCGAGGGAGCTGCTGCCAATAATAGGGATTCATCCTCTTCGTATCAGCGATATGACATACAGCAGGCTGCTCGGTGGATCGAGCAGGTCCTTCCTTTCTCATTGCTTCTGTTGGTTGTATTTATACGCCAACACTTGCAAGGTATTCCCCATGCTCCATCTTATTTTCAGTAGTTTTAGATTCTCGATTTCCTCTGTGTCAAGTGACCAGTGTTTTAAATGGTAAATTTCCATTTGAACTGATGGTATTGATTTTGACCATCATTTTGATGCTGTTAGAGACCTTCACTTGCCCAATTGCTTGTGGAGTATCACAAAACTTTCAAGCCATCTTGGATATTGTCTTTCTTCTTTCTTGTTAGACTAGAACCTAAAAGTATATTACTTGTTGCTAGTCTGTTATAGGACGAGGTTGTTTGGGTACTTTTTTCTAGGAGAGAACAAATATTTCTCTTTCAAGATTTGAAAAAAAAAGTTTTCATCATCCCAGTAATTTTCAAGGGAAAGGTATTCTGACCATTTTCATATAGTTGAAGTTTTACCCCTGGATTCCCCTATGACAAAGAGAATCCTTTTTGACAATTCTTGTTAGTGGGGCTCCTATTAAGGTTATTAATCTGATTTATCTGCAGTTATATTCTTGTGTGTTCATATTCATCAGTTAAAGCAAAATTAACCCACTCTGATGTTTTCTGGAATCTCGAGAAATATAAAAGCACCCTGAGCAGACAATTCATTTTTCACGTCAGAAATCATAAAGCATTGGCTCTCTTTGCGATCTTTTGCATTACATTCATTGGTTGAAGAGCAACTGAGTTGAGAATCCTGTTGAATTGCCTGGCATTGGTTTTAAATGACATTAAGATCCTAAGAAAATGAAAGCATATGAATTTTATCATATGTATTAGGAATTGCAACGAGCTGTATATGTCTTGTCTAGAACTCAAATGTGCGGAGAAGGAAAGAGATCTGTGTGCATGGTAAGAGGAATAGTCATTGTTTGTAACAATATATAACTTCCGTGATAGTCAAGAGAATTATTTATTTTTCTTTCCGCCATTTGTTTCCTTCCATTCTAACCATATTTGAGCTAGAGCCTTTCCAGAGTTGCATATTTGGGGATCTTGAGAATATATTGGAATGTTCCCCTTTATGTTATGAGTCTGTGGCTTCAATGGCAGGATCAAGGAGAAAATGATGTGCTAGAAGTATTGCACCTCTTTATTCTGAATCTTGGAATTGAGTTCCCGTAATTTTTATTGATGTAATTCCTAGTCTTATGTTTTCGATTTGCATGCTTGTCCTTGGCCACCAGTACTCATGCACGCTTGAGCATTTTGCCACTCAATCTAACAAGCACCACAGAGCTGATGAAGGACCTACCCTTTTACTATTAATTACCTTCTTTTACCTAATTAGAGTGGGATTAGATCCCTTTTTCCTTCCTCTCTTTTCTTTTTTTTTGGGGGGGGGGGGGGGGGGGGGGGCATTAGAGTTAAGGTGCTTCGCTGGAAATTGCTTTTATCATTTAATTATGTTGTGGAAAACAGTCTACGACTTCTTGCTACATTGCAGGTTTCTGTGTTACCATTTGGATTGCTGCTTTCATGTTTAAGTCGAATGATGTTGTACGGAAGCAGACAGCACTCAAGGTACCTTATATACAATCTCATCCTCTCTTAGCTAATTCTTTGATCTGGATTTTTTAAGTAATGAAAACCTCCTTTTGGTTTCATGTAAAGTCACTTTCTGCAAGGAACTGACTTTCTCTCTTCAGGGCGAGAGGAGAATATTTGTCCTCATCGGCATTGTTATTCTTTTCACACTTCATGTTGTTGGGATATACTGGTGGTATCGCAATGATGATCTGTTATATCCATTGCTGATGCTGCCACCGAGAACCATACCGCCTTTCTGGCATGCGATATTCATTATCATGGTGAATGGTGAGTTTTTTTCTTTTTGTTTGGTCATCATGATCTTCTGGAAAAGTGATTTTTTAGTCAGTTAGATCTAACTTTCTGAGCATGGTTCCTTTGCTCAGACACACTGGTTCGTCAGGCTGCAATGGTCTTCAAGTGTGTGCTATTGATGTATTATAAAAACAGCAGAGGTCGAAATTATCGTCGGCAGGTATTTATCTGTGCTCGCTTATTGGGGTTTGATGTGCATATCTGTTATTCTGTAGTTCCTTTGGGTAGCAGACTAGCAGTTACCTTCTAATGAAGAGATATTTCTTTTTTTTTTCCTCGGTAAACGAGATATTTCTTTTTTTTTTTTTTGGTAAACGAGATTTCTCTTACAGGGTCAATTGCTGACTTTAGTTGAGTATCTACTGCTGCTTTATCGTGCACTGCTCCCTGCCCCTGTTTGGTACCGTTTCTTTTTGAACAAAGAATATGGGAGCCTTTTCTCGTCGCTAATGACTGGACTGTACTTAACATTCAAGCTTACATCCGTTGTTGAGAAGGTAGCAACTTTAGTTTAAGCAGTCATCTTAGTTCATGATCTCACATTCTAAGCTTTTCCATTAGTTAAATATGTTTTATGAGTTTTATATTTTAAATTTTGCAATCTAAGAGTTCTATGTTTTTATTTTTCAGGTCCAATCATTCATTACTGCTTTGAGAGCATTGTCGAGGAAAGACATCCATTATGGAGCTTATGCTACATCCGAACAGGTAACCATTTTTCTTTTCTGCGGGCCTTTGACAGTGATAAATATGCATGATTCTTTTGCTTTCAGTGGCCGGCGTCTTCTGGTTATTGCATGTTATAAAATTATCCTTTTCTGATGAAATGCATAAATGTTTCAGTTTTCTATGATAAAATGATGAGCTTTGAGTTTCTTGCTATGTGTGATTCTCATTGGATGCCGTGCTCATTTGATTATTCATAATTTTATATCTGAATATTTATATAACGTCCGAGGGTTTGTTATTTGAATCGGATTCGACTCAATGCAGGTTGTTGCGGCAGGAGATTTGTGTGCCATTTGCCAGGAAAAGATGCACGCTCCAGTCCTTCTACGTTGCAAACACATATTTTGTGAGGACTGTGTATCCGAGTGGTTGGTTTTATCTTCCTGACTGAATTTTTGGTTCTAAATATGTCTAGCAATTTTTACTCCTGTTGCTGCTTCATCTATATCAGCTAAGCAATGAAGATGAATGGATATGTTTTTCTCTTTCCTGCCCCATTTTTGACAATTTGAGATGCTTATAAATTTATGTTATTTAAAAAAATTGAGTTGAATTAAATTTATGGTTATTAATGTAGACAGAATCGCATGATTCAGGTGAAAATATTACACTATGCTGCCAAAAGTATGTGAAAATATTGTACTTTGCTATATTAGTTGCAATTGATGTCCTCAAGAGAAGTTCAGCATAACTTCGAGTTTTCAAGTTTGACTTGTATGGGAACTCAGTTTTCAAGTTCCGGTGTTCTGAAAAATAAAAAATCAAGCAGTGTACTGCATAACCTGATTGATTCTGGTGTATTGCATGAGGCGGAAGATGTATCAGCGCATGGTTATTAATATAGAAATGTACACAATCGGGGGAAAAACACAATTATTTCAGTAGGTTTTTTTAAATCTTCACAAAATGTAGTGCATTGTTTAGATGCATCAGAATTTCAGTTGGTATTGTTTGGTATTGCTATGGGAAATAAGGAACCTGACCTTGGAACCGGCTATGCTGGAAAATAATCACTCAATATATTAGAATCTTAAAAGATTATTATTGACAGTTAATATATTTCCCTTGCCATTGTTTGAGTGCAGCTGGTTTTTGTCTTTCCCAACGTGTAAATGCTAGGGGAGCAAGAGGAGACTGATTTTTATTTTGTTATGAAATTAGAATTCCTACTGTGTTTGTGGTACGTTTTAGTCGTACTTGTTTATTATGCATTTCCATGTTGAGCAGTTGGCTACTCTCTGTTCCCAGGTTTGAGAGAGAACGAACTTGCCCCTTGTGCCGGGCTTTGGTGAAACCTGCTGATCTTAGATCATTTGGTGATGGATCAACCAGCCTATTTTTTCAGTTATTTTAAATCCAGGAAGTTTTCTGCTTTGAAGCCTTAATCCTCCAGTCAGAGCAGCTCTTTCCTGATCATTTCATCTGCATAGAAAATTTAACTGTAATTATATTGTTTATTGCCACTGACATCTAGTCTGCAGTGGCTGATAGAAATGTTGTAATCAGAAAATGTATGTGAAGGTTTCCACATGCAGGAGTTACCTTCATGTTCAATGGTATATGCAACAAAGTTTTTTCTTAATGAATGTACTGCCTCAGTGGGGTAGGGTTGTTTAAGCTATGGGTTGCGCTGGTGGATGGATTCATAGGATGATCATATGTATTCATAGGTCTTTGGTACCTGCTACATTGTCCAAATAATATTGGATGATCGTTGGAAAGTATCACTTGATCAACCACTCAGGTGGAAATTGTTGGAAGCCAACGGCACTCGAAATATGCATTACTTTACAGGCACTCTCCTGTTCAACAAACTAGGAAAGAAGAAAGCAAAGCGCCTGGGACCTTGTATGTGTTTCCACATGCGTGCATGCTTTTTAGTTGACTCAGCTGAATCACAAGACCAAAGTCCAGTGCAACATCTTGGATCTTTGCTAAGTTAATTGACTCTAGGATAACTGATTCTGTGCGGAAGGCTCTGCATGATTTTACAATGAAACAATCATTTTGCGTAGTTGTTGATTGTAGAGCAACTCAATGGTGGAGTTCGCATGGTTTTATCATTTCTAGAGCCACCATACTAATAATGAAAGTCTGGTTCTCCTGTTTAATGAGTTGGACTCTTTAATTTTAACGTCTGAGAGTCAAAGAAACCTTCATTGTTTTGTTAATATTTTATTTTTACAATTAACATAATTGATATTTTTTCCAAGCAAAACTATCTATTTATACTATGTTAAATTCTAACAATATGATGATTTTTTTAATTGTTATTACAATACAAGGAGTTCATTATGCTTGATACCTTGATATTTTGTTTATAGTAAATTGTAATGGGATCTTTTGATATTTGATAGAATTATGAATATTGTTTTATTATTTGAAAAATTATTAATATTGTCTTGATTTTATTGTTCGTCCAACAACTAGCACATTATGTTAGTTTTAATTCATTTTTCCTAGTGAATTGATCTAACTGCTCGGACAACAGTTGGCTTATTTTTTAAAATTTTCTAAATTCTTTTTTTTGACTAACAGGGCAAGAAGGAAAAAATCATCCCATCAACTTTTTTGATAAATTTTACTTTTTCTTTTAAAGAAAAGGGCAGGCAAAGTAGATATCTTTTTACTTTCGTCAAAACATTATATAATTTTAGCGAACACTAGAATTACTGTTAATTTTTTAAATAATAAATAAATATTTATAATTGTATCAAATATTAGGAGAAATTGTTGTAATTTCTCCATTTATTTATTGGAACACTTGGAGGGCTTATTCTTATTTTAGAATAGAATTCAACGTAGAAAAGATATTTGAAAGAAGACTGGTTCTAACACCCTCTTGGCCTGCAACCCGACATTTCGACAAAGAAAAGGCTGCTTCTATTGGTGACAAAAGCAAGCAAACATCAATGCTCGTTTACAAGTATAGAGCAAAGCTGAATAAGTTTACGCACAAAAACACCAGTCTCAACTGTCTGCTACTTCTTCCAAATGAAATGGAAACAGATGACCCTGGATGCACCAATCTTTTCATCAAATGATAAGAATCATGATTCTTAACTAGGCAAAAAGCAAGCCGAACCACCCCTCAGAGAACCCAAAAAAACCAAAAAAAAAAAAGTTAACTAATGATGATAAAAATAAATAATAAATAAAACCATGAATGAAAAAGATGGGGCATCAGCGTCTGCATGATTCTGGATTCGTGGTGGAATCAGTCTTGGGAATGTCTTCTGCGTCTCGGGGAGGGAGTAGCATTTCCTTGGCGACTGAAGAGCTTCTTGACAAACGAATATTGGGTGCTGAGGATGGCGATGGTGATGGTGGAGACATCGGGGAGGGCGGTGAGACGGACAACGTCCTGGATACTGCAGGTACAGGATACACTTCTGTAACCTCTTCAATCCCCTCATCCAAGTACACTACGTCTTGCATTGTCAGTTGGTGATATTCCACAATCTCTCTCAAGAACCGATTCTCCCTCGCATATACTGAATTTTCATGAGCCAACCGAGCCTTCTCCGCCAAAAGTGTCTCCAGTTGAAGCCGTATCTGCAGCTCATTCATTTGACATCATCATCATCAGGTATACAGTATGTCTTATCAACTCCCATATTAAGAGTTGTGTTAAAATTCTTCAAAACAAAAGGGAACATAAGAAAAATACCATGTCATCATCTGCAGGATTCACTCCCTTTTCACGAGCCTCTCTAAGGATTTTGTTCTCGTCTTCTAGCTGAGAGCACCGCTGTTTTGCAAAGGCAAGGTCTGCTTTAACTGTTTTAAGCTCTCGAAGTAGTAGTTTTGCTTTGGCAGCTGTCGCCATTGCCACCTGTGATGGCAACGGAGTAGAACACACCAACAAAAATCACACACAAGACCATCTAGAGATCAAGAAACTATAACACGTAACTGATGACATGTCTCTTGTTCAAAAACTAATACCAAGTGCATAGCATTTACTAATCACAAAAACTATTTTAAAATGATCAAATAACTTCAACTAGATCTGTTAGTTAAGAGATTGAATATCTTTCTAACACATGTACATAATTTACACAGTGGCCACCTTACGTCGCGAGATGCCTTGAGCTGATCCTCGCGGCTGGTTTGATACTGTGATTGCGTCCATGGACCATTTACACCAGATTCCTCAGGATACATTCCTTTTCTCCTTATCTGTAGCCTACGTGTTTCTTGTATAAAATCTGCAGTCTTATTCTCAACAATTGTGCGTCCTTCCTGGAAATTTATGACAAAATGATGTAGATACACTACATAACGCATTCCAGACGTTAAGGAGGCTATGATATGAATTATGAAAATTATCCATGCAGAGGTCATACTCGGTGAGCCTTTCTAGTAGATGTCATTCATCTCTAAGTTTGGTAATGGCAGAGGCCACATAGAGAAGCAGAATTTGATGTCAGTAAACATGGGGATGCATGGAAAAGATATATGCTCGTGGAAGCATTGATTTTTATGAGAAGTTATATCATTTCTGGTTTTCCAAAAAACCTACTAAGCGATATTATATATGGCCTCCAAGAGCAACAGAGAAAGCTAATCTTGACAGGCACGATCTGGTGCAATTTACCTCCAAAGCATTTCCAATGGTATCACCAATGCGGTTCATGGAGGATGTGAGCGCATCTAGGCCCTTACGCAGGGTAGGATTGTCCATTGCTTTAGAGAATTCAGCCTGGGTTGGAGAGGAAAAAGTACAGAAAGACATTGGAAGCAAGATAACGAGATTCAGCCAACCAGAATTCCATGAGGATTGTATGGAAGTATATGTCTTGACAAAACAAATAAAATATTTGGTTCCTTACATGCAATTGGTTTAACAAAAATATTCCATACTTGAAAAAAAAACATTCTAGTCCTAAGTGGAAAGAGGAGCAAGTAGTAGTTTGACCTGTTCAATCCTTGAGGAACTGAACATATCTGGCGTTGGTTGGGTGATATATTCAGACTGCTGGGGCTGATAATCCTCCTCGAGAATCGCTTTAGCTTTTCTAGCAAGAACTCCCCAAAAGCTGCCTTCTTCATTTGAGCTTCCATCATCCTATAATATTTTTGCATCATACCACATGAGTAGCATTGACAAAAAGAGAAATATATGTAGGCATATTTCAAGTTGTGAGACTATTATAGCATTCCAAGTATTTTCAATTGCCATGTTAAGTTGATAGGTAGATAATAGCGGAAGAGACGACATCATGTTTAAGAGATTGCCAAGAACAACATCGCACAACCAACTCAAAATTGCATGCAAATAAAAGAAAAGGATTCCATATTTAAGATATAGTGGGATTAGGTAGCTGGAAGAAGAAAAAAGACGAGATATATATTAAAAACATGCAGATAAAAATTAGAAGCAAAAAGATTGGGAATAATAGATGCGTTGAGTGGAAAGTGGATCGGGGGGAGTAGTATTAAAAGCGAAAAAGAAAAAGCAGAGAGGAGGTAGGAATACCATGGAGTATTCTCGGAAAGCGGGGTAAGCATAGGCGGAGGAAAGCGAGGAATCACGATGGGCGGCAGAGGCCCTTATGGCCTGAGCAGCGAGAGATGAGGAAGCGGAGGTGTCTGCATCTTCGGGAGGCTGGTAAATTTCTTCCTTGAAAGTGGCTGATCTTCCCAACACATGATGCCTCCTCCTGTAAGCCATGAAAATGATCCTTTTTTCCTTTGCTTTGCCTTTTTCTGGGTGTTGTATTTCTTTTTTTAAAAGGGAACTAATACTCTGTGTCAGCAAATTAAAAAGGAGAAGCAGATACAGATTTGGGGACGTCACCGGACCGGACCATCACTCTGAGTGATTTGATCACAAACATTT